>NC_053156.1:7729535-7749535 GCF_016835505.1 Polypterus senegalus
TCCATAAACTTCAGTTTCAAAAATCAGTTTATCACAAGATGCATTACTGTGAGGAAAGCAACGGCCAAGTTTCGTTTGATTCAAGTCCATGTCTGTCAGTGGAGTGATGCCATCCTGACTGAGCCGTCCTGCCTGCACACTGAGATGTTTATACACTGAGGCCCTGCGACTGCCATATTCTCTCTGCTGACGTAATTCACATGAGGCTTCTCTCTGCTGTGTTTGCTTCACAAATTCTCTCAGGATGTTTGTTTGTTCATTTCAGTTCTTACTCACTAATGAGTTCATCAAATCTCAGATGTCTTCATTATATTTGTTTGTCAGGAGCCGCTCAGGGCTGCAGTGGTCACTCCTCACAGCTCCACACTTGGATTTGAGCCCTGGTCCATCTGCTGGCTGTCTGCAGTTTGCTTGTTCTCCTTCTACTTGCTCTTTTTAGCTGCTCAGTTACATTATTTCATATGAATATTAATATTAACTTGAAGTTGTATTAACTCAGTACTTTTATATAATAACAACAAATGGTGTACTTTACAGAAACTCTAAACTACACGAGGGTGGCACAGTTTTAGTGCTGCTGCTTCACAGTACGGAGAGCAGGGTTCATATCTGGGTTCCTCCCTGTGTGGAGTTTGCATGTTGTCCCCGTGGTTGTGTGGGTCTCGTCCGGATGCTCGCATTTCCTCCCATAATCCAAAGACATGCAGTTAGTGGAGTTGGCAAACCTTATATTGTGCCCTTTTGTCTGTTTAGTGTGTGGCTGTGTGTATGTGTGCCCTGTGTCAGACTGGCACCCTGTCCAGGGTATTGCTTTGCGCCATATGTGGACCTCCATCGTGACCTTGTTTAGACAATCACTGCCTGAACTGGGAGAACCACCATCTCCTATGTACGAGTAAAATCTAGATTTTAAAATTACTGAGAGCGACTTCAATATGTCATCTACACAACTTTGCAAGAGTTTGTATGCTTCATGTTGTTGACTTCTCTGCCCTAATCGACACAAACAATGACGTGCTCAGTTTCACACAAGAGTTCATAGTTGCTACACAGACGGCTTGTTAATGAGAATTTCAAGTGAAGTCCTCCAATAAGAGTCTTGTGTGGCACACAAAGTCTAGAAAATCAGAACAAACTGAGCTTGAACAGAAATTATAAATTGAAAACTGGACCATCAGACATCAGGTTTTTATTGTGTTGAAACTCTTTCTCATATAAACATCTCCCACACCTCAACCTATACACTACTGCTCTGCAACTCTGTAATCTCTGCTCTGCTCCTCCAGCAAACTTTGTCTTTCTCCTCCAGACTCTTCCTCTCAGGTTGAAGTGGGGCTGCCCAGAAGTACTTTCAGTGACATGAAACTGTGTTTCGGAAACACTTCTGGGTAAGGCTGAAGCCCCACACAGTAGAGACTCCTGATATTTGCAGCTCTCCCTTGTTGACCCCACGAAATCCAACACGGCTGCCCTCAGGATTATAGCATCCAGCATGCCCTGCTGGTATTGGTGTGGATATTCTTGCTTGAGTCGGCTGCCATGCAATGTCTTTGGGAAGGAACCAGTGTGAATAAATTGTCTTCCCCTGTGCTTCTGTTATAATGGGTAAAGATCCATGTTTGGGCAGCACGGTGGCGAAGTGTTAGCGCTGCTGCCTCGCAGTTAGGAGACCCAGGTTCGCGTGTGGAGTTTGCATGTTCTTCCCATGTTTGCGTGGGTTTTCCTCCGGGCGCTCCGGTTTCCTCCCACAGTCCAAAGACATGCAGTTTAGGTGGATTGGCGATTCTATATTGGCCCTGGTGTGTGCTTGGTGTGTGGGTGTGTTTGTGTGTGTCCTGCGGAGGGTTGGCACCCTGCCCGGGATTGGTTCCTGCCTTGCGCCCTGTGCTGGCAGGGATTGGCTCCAGCTGAACCCCATGACCCTGTGTCCGGATTCAGCGGGTTGGAAAATGGATGGATGGATCCATGTTTGGTCCCATGCAGGCTGTCCATCACACCGCCACTGTCTCAGCTAAGCCTTATGGAGCAAGATGGCCAGTCTCGCGAGGGATGTAGATCTCCGCTGGGGTTTGCCACAGCTAGCCGGTCCCTGTCTCCAGTCTAAAATATAAAAACAATGGTCACGTTCTCCATGCCCTTTATATGAGCAACGTCTCCAACTATGTCCTGACTGACCACAGCTTCCCTCTCAGCACTTGTATCCTGCGATTGCAGAAGCAGACAAGAAATTCCACCCTCCCCTTGGGCTCCATGCAGACTGACTTGGCCCTCTGAGTCCTTGTTGCTTGGGCAGCCAAATCGTGTGGCTGCAAGGCCTCCCACAGTGGACTGTTTGGAGACCTGGTCTTCCTCCTACAGATCTTCTTTCCAGTCTGAGCGACACGACATGTGGGATATTCCATGGATTAATGGGAGACTCCATACTGTCTGAACCACTTTTTACTTTGTGTGAAGTCTCTGCCAGCTTGGAGGGAGGCTGGGCAGTCCAGACATCAACACAAGTAAGCTGATCATCCTTTTGGAGCCCTACATCTTTCTCCCCCACCACGTGCTTCTCCCTCGGGCTATCCCCAATGGGATGCTCAGACAATAGGCAATAACACCTTGATCCACTACTGGAACCACAGCTACTCGGCACTCATCAGCAATATTTGGGGAGGTTTATTCTGCATTCTTTTATGTTGTATAGTCCAGGAAATGCTTACCTGTACCGCTGAATCAATCTTTGTGGAGAGTCCTAAGCCAAGCCTGTCCAAGTAGTCCTCCAAAGTCATAATGGGGGCTTTGGCCATCTTCTCTAATTTCCTCTATTGTCTTCTGCAGAGGCTCAGTCACCTACCGCAGAGACTGTATGTGCTGCAATACGTTTTCTAGCTCTAACACATCTGGCCACCAGTAGGTCATTCTGTCCAGTAGTTTGATTGAGCTTCAGATATTCTCATCCACCGGCCAAGAGTCAGATGGCATGGGTGTCCATAGTGCATGCTCATTCAGGAACCTGGAGGTTTGTGGGAATTGGAGCTGAGTTGGTCACCTACCTCACCAGTCGGTTTCTCCTGAACCAATTTATTGTAGGAAACCATTTTGAAACGTGTCCTCTAGTGCCGTGAAAAGTTCAATTAAAAATATTATAATATTATTGGTCTTAATTTTTTACTGCTATAATATACTTTCCACGCATTACATTCACAAGCAGCAGTACAAAAAAAACAAATCAAAATCAAAAATCAGAATAGTGCACAAATTTAATTTTAAATATTATCGGTCGTCATTGATGGAGATTGAAACTCGTCATTGTCCTGGTCCACACACCATTTTAAACGTTCACTGCTGGTTTATGAGATCTGCCTTCTGCTTCAGCCCAAAGGCTGCAAAATGACGCAGCACTCAGTGTGCCTTTTCAATGGCTCGGGCTGCAGAATCACAAACTTGTAAAAGCTGAAGAATTGAATTGTACATTAAACGCTACTGCAAATGGCTCATTCTCAAGTTCAGTCATGTTATCTGAAAGTGCTTCAAGAATTTGGAATTTTTAAAAAGTAATAAACCGTCATATCCACAGTGGCTTCTACAACATTTTCAGGACAATCTTTTCTTTTTATTTAAATGTAAAGATACTCAGAAATGGACTATTCTGTATTGCTGTCAATTTGTTACAAGCTGTTAAAGCATGCAAATAGAATATACATCATTGTAAAAATAATTTATAATATTATGTGAAAATCATAAACAATTTCAAAAACTAAATATATCTGTTTTTCTGATGTTTTAGATTCTGTTCTTGACCATCACAATATATGATTTTCACCTAACTGCCCCAACTCTTTCTGACGTGTTCCTGTGTCTTATTACTGTAGTGGAAATTTAACATGTTATTAAAGAGAGAAACATCGTCTAACAGGACCAGTCAGTAATCAGGCAGGAGAAAAGCCATTCATGGTATCTTTTAATTACTCCTCGGCAAAATGTCATAGAGGGAGCATTCATTGAAAGCAGTCTGTTACAGCCTGGTCAGAAGGATCAGAGAAACAAAGAACAGAAGTTCATTTTATAAACTACTGAATTTACATACAGTGTGAATCAATGAATACATTTAACTCTAGGTGGTTCATTAGTTTACACATAAAATACTTATGTAAAATAAAAGACTTATATTATATTCTGAAATATCCAAGTCAGGAAATGGGCAGAAAACATCATTGCAGATCCATCACACCCTGGTCATGGTCTTTTTCAACTTCTTCCCTCTGGTAGGCGCTACAGAGCACTGTACTCCAAAACTACCAGACGCATGAACAGTTTCTTTCCACAGGCCATCACTCGTGAACACTTGAGTCGATCTCACAGCATCAGAGATAGAACTTGTGCTGAACTGGTCACCATGTGTATATAATGTATACACGCATACACATGCACAGAGAGCAAGGTAGAGCTAGAGTCCAATTCCTTGTATGTGTATATATACTTGGCCAATAATGCTGATTCTGATTCTGATATCTCAACTGTCCATTCTGGTTTTCTGCAGGACATCTGCTGATTTTTTAGTCTTCTCTTAGTCATCTTTCAGTACATTTTGTTGTTCACTTGACCTTTATGTGATTTCCAACATTTATTAAACCTTTGTGATATTTTGTTAAGATGAATGCTCTGTTACCCTAAACTTATTTTTCCACATTACAATGCTTAGTCCAGTTAGGCTTCTCCTGGCAGCATTTAGCATTAGGCATGAAACCAGTCTGGGCAGACTGCACCTTCATCAACAGCCACAGCGGGCCAATAGAGAGCTGACAATTAACGTGGCAAACACGTCTGAAGGACAGGGAGGAGACCCCTTAGATGTTCTCTTGGTCCATCTCTCATAACAAGCACCACAAACACTTCAAAAGAGAAAACAGAAACATCCAAAAGAGCACCACGGTGGTGTACTGGTAACGCTGCTGCCTCACTACAAAGACATCAGGGTGCACATCACAGGTCCTCCCTACATGGAGTCTGCATGCTGTCCTCGTATCTTCAGGGGTTTCCTCCTGATGCTCCAGTTTTCTGTCACAGTCCAAAGATATGCAGGTTAGGTGGATTGTGGATACTGTGTGTGTGTGTGTGTGTGTGTGTGTATGTGTGTGTTCACCCTGTGATGGAGTGGCATCCAGTCCAATGATTGTTCCTGCTTTGTGCTCAGTGCTTGCTGGGAATGGCTTCAGCTACCCTGTGACAAGCTCTCGACCACTGGAATTAGAAGATGGATGGATCAACTCAAAGACACATGATATTCGATATGGTGTTCCACAAGGCTCTATCCTGGGTCCGCTGCTCTTCTCAATCTACATGCTTTCGTTAGGTCAGATTTTCTCAGGGCACAACGTGAGCTACCACAGCTGAAGACAGAAATCATTTGCAACAAGTTCAGAATGTAGCTGCTAGAATCCTAACTAGGAAAAGAAAATCTGAACACATTTCTCCAGTTTTAATGTCACTACACTGGTTACCTTTGTCATTCAGGATTGGCTTATGGTTTATAAAGCCTTAAATAATCTCGCCCCATCTTATATATCGGAATGTCTGACACCTTATATTCCAAATCGTAACCTCAGATCTTCAAATGAGTGTCTCCTTAGAATTCCAAGAACAAAGCTTAAAAGAAGTGGTGAGGCGGCCTTCTGCTGCTATGCACCTAAAATCTGGAATAGCCTGCCAATAGGAATTCACCAGGCTGATACAGTAGAGCACTTTAAAACACTGCTGAAAACACATTAATGTAACATGGCCTTCTCATAACTTCACTATAATCACAGTAAAATCCTGATACTATGTATATCCAACTCATTATAATAACTATTCATGGTGGCTCTAAAATCTGTACTAACCCCTACTCTCTCTTCTGTTTTTTTTTTCCGGTGTCCCTTTGGTGGTGGACCATCTACTCAAAGCACCGTGATGATGCAACAATGATGGATGGATTAAAAGCCAGAAGTCTGTATGACCATCAACAACAAGTGACTCCGTGAGAACCCTAACTACAAAGAGGACTATTTCATTTATGTTAGGTAGAATGCCCAGAGGGGACTTGGTGGTCCCGTGGCCTGGAACCCCTAAAATTTATTTGTGGTTTTTTCTGTCCACCCTGGCCATCGGACCTTACTCCTTTTCTATGTTAACTAATGTTGTCTTTTATTTTTCTTTTCTTCATTATGTAAAGCACTTTGAGCTACTTTTTGTATGAAAATGTGCTATATAAATAAATGTTGTTGGATGGATGGATGGACGTTATTTTTTATAAAAAACAACTGTGTGACTAACAACATTAAAAATGAGCAGTGAAAGTGGGGGTCTGCAGCAGCCTTCTGTCACTGACCACCATCACCAACAAGTTGTGAAGAAAGCCAATTCGATTCTGTCCCACAGCAGTCATCCTATTTCTCCAAAGTGTCACTTGTGGCCATCAAGCTGCTGATTAATGATCTCAAGGGTGAAGACCCCCAGAATGAAGTCCTCTTGTATATCAGAGCTCTCAGCCTTCTGAATTCTAGTATCTGCAGGAGTCCTGTGGAGATCTGAATTATTATTGTGTGCTCTTCGTTATTATTGTTCAAGAATCGTTATTCTGATGTGTAGAAGTCTTATGGTGTGTGTGCTGATTACAACAATGGCTGTCATGTGTGGTCTCTTTTATTATTTTCTTCTCCCTATTTAACAATGTCCTACATGTCACACATTCCTGCTGCTGACAAATTTCCCTCTGAGATAATAAAAGTCTTCTTCCATCCTGAAGAGTAAAAGTCACACCGGCAGTGACCGGGAGAAGGACTGGAACAAGAAAACTAAATCAAACGGGCAGAAGTGCAGACCACCACATCATAATACCTCCTGAATAAACACACAAGGGGGTCTGAAATGAGGGGACATCTCTTAAAGTGGAACAAGTGAAGCATCAGCTGAGCAGAGCAGAAATAAAGGAGCTGAGAGTCCATCAGGAATCGTCTTATACATTGCAGACCATAATACCTTCAAACACAATTTATGGGTGCAGTTTACTGGTGTACTCATTATTCACATAAAAAAATAAATATTCTATAATTTCATTAACATTTCAGTTTCTTGCTGTTCACATCACCACAGAGGACCATTTTGTCTCCTCAGGTCCACCATAAAGGGATTAAGCAGACATGGAGTGGACAATCCAGAGCCCCAAACCTCCACCAAAGCACTGGGTGCTCGTCCATCACAGGCCACGGGGAGAACACGAGAACTGCAGACATTTATCAGGCTGCTTTGGAACGGAGAGGCCGCCGTGAAGGCTCTGCGTGGACACATTGAATAGGCAGTCGCTCCGCGGCCTTTTGATTCTCAGCGCTGGCTTTACGTCTTTATGGATTATTGATGTGTTTTATGGTGTGGTGTTGATTGTTATATTATAGGATTTGAACTTGAACCCTGGTTTGAGGTTCCCCTAGCATGTGATGGAGTTGAACTATTTAAAGGAACTCAGCACATGATTTGCTGGGTCTGTGCTGAGTCTCGCATTCTGCTGAGCTTATATTGAAAGGCTGAAGGTGTTACTTTGATATTCGCTATGATAAAGGACTGAATTATTAAGAAACAGCATTTTAAGTGACTTTATAGCAAGAAAAGAAAAAGGAAAGCCTTGGTAGAAGAAGAATAAAAGTCATCTTTAAAGTGTGCTGCTTGCTCTGTTGTTCTGCTCAGGCTAAGTTTCCTGTTGACAGACCCGCCTGAACAGAAGGAAACATAAAGTCACCCAAAGGGCTGAGAATGGCATGGACGTGCTTGTCATGTGCGGAGTGAACTTTTAAAACACCTAAACAGTCACAGACTCCTGAGTTAACAGGACGGTCAATCAGCCGAGTGGGCCGTGTGAATTGTGACCTTCTAAGGTCTCGATGTTTTGTCACGTCCTGTTAGAAACTGTGTAAACCAATCAGGTTAAAGGATTTCTGATTATGTAATGAACTCCTTGGCATTGTGATCTAATCAATGAAGAGTATAAATAGAGTGAGACAGGCGCCTCTCCTTTGTAACACTCGCTAATAAGGTGCTTGTGCTCCTACTGAGAGACGGAGATGATAAAGAAGACAGGCTGACGCTTTTCAACTGCTTGTGTTTTACTGACTGAACGGGACACCCAGAGTGGGGTGCTAGTAAATTTCAATAAACAATAATCACAATAGATTTTATTATTTACTGATAAAGAGAATGTAATAACAGAGAATCTCACATCCAAACTTGTAGAATCATTAAAAACTTTGCTTCAGCAGCCCTATTAAACAGAATAGCAGTGAGAATGATAAAGATGATTCAGAATCATTTAGTAAGAACTTTTTAAAAATCTCATTTGACCTTCTCAGTCGTCCATTTCAGTTCTTCACAGTCACCTCAGTGTCATTTAGTGAGCCAGCAGTGTGAGGAGTGAAGGCCCACTGCTCCGTCTGCACTCGTCTGTCATCTGCTGCCTTATTGAGGAGGAGTGCGGATTAAAGTGCAGGAATAGGAAACATCAACTTCAGAATAAAATGTTTAGTTTGATGCAAAAGTTAAATAATAAAGGATCATTTTGTAAAAAACGATCCTGAAACAAATCCCCACCTTGCTGACCAAAGCTGTGTCACTGAACAAAATGTCGGCTGTCATCTGAGCTCTGCTGTGGAGTTTTGTGTTGTGAAATCTGAAAGTCTGTGCAAATTGTAACTCCAGATGTGAAAAGATATTTATATTGCCAGAATTTGGCCAAATGCAGCACAATACTTAACAATTTATGGTCAAATAAATAATTCTGTGCCAAAATAAAATAAATAACAGTAATCATTTTATAATGAGATAGATAGATAGATAGATAGATAGATAGATAGATAGATAGATAGATAGATAGATAGATAGATAGATAGATAGATACCTCATTAATCCCAAGGGGAAATTCACATAATCCAGCAGCAGTATACTGATACAAAAAAAAATTAAATTAAATAGAAATTAAAATGCATATAAAAGCAGACAATAACTTTGACTAATGTTAGCACTTACTCCCCCGGGTGGAATTGAAGAGTCGCATAGTGTGGGGTCTCCTCAGTCTGTCACTGAAGCTACTCCTCTGTCTGGAGAGGACACTGTTCAGTGGATGCAGTGGATTCTTCATGATTGACAGGAGTTTGCTTAACACTAGAATTACCAGAGCCTACGAAAAAACTCGTAAATCCGTCCCACCTTAAATCGCTTCTTAAAATCGTTCACAGCTCTCCACCAGTGTCTTTTGTCATCTAAATGTGCTGGCTATTCCATCCTCCCACCGACTTAGAACGTGCACAAACTTCTCTCAGCTCATGCCTTGATTGATTTTCTGGGAGTGAAGTGGAGTTTTAGAGTGGAAATAACAGATCATTGTTTGGAACACACGCATTTCATTTCTGTTCTGTTTCTACAGTAATCTGTGTAAACACATTGTTAAAACAGAAACGTTTTTTATATTCTACTAGTAGATGACAAAATGTAGGCATAAACTATATAATGTATGAAGGCTGAAGTATCACACAAATACTTTCACAAAAGCTACAAATCTAACACAGCAATTGCGCTTTTATGACACGATTTACCTTTATTTATTTACTTACTTCCTAAAGCCTAAAGTCACAAGTAGTGTGCAGAGGGCATGCGCAAAACTGTGTGTAATGCCACGAAAAGTGCCTGCTGACACTTTAGTATGCAAGCAATGGTATGTGCATTCTTGCTCCGATGTAGAAGGGAGCTGAGTTTACCTCTGTTACAGCGCGTCAGCAGTATCAGATGCGGGGATGGGGTGTATTTGGGCTCGTGAACGCGGTCGAGATAATAAAACTGACTAAAAAAAAACCAAAACAAAGCTAACCTTTACAAGTATCATAAATTACACCGGCTGTTACAGACTGAAATCAAATGTATGTTTTTATTCTAAAATAGTAAGACTAAGAGCAGTTTACTTCTCAAAATGGAGTGGTGCAGGATCGAACTCGTGACCTTTTGATTCCCAGTCAGCAGCTGATTCTATTGCACCACGAAGGCGGTCATGATAAACAGGTGTCAAAGTCGCTTGTTAAGGCGGCTTTTTGTTTCTGCAGTTATATTTTTGAATAAAAGCGCAATTATTGTGTTATATTTGTACCTTATGTGAAAATATTTCTTTTGATATTTGGACTTCAGGCTTCATACATTATATAGTTTATGCCTACATTTTGTCATCTACTACTACAATATGAAAAAAGTTTCTGTTTAAAAAATGAGTTTACACGGATTACTGTAGAAACGGAACACACGTGAAATGTGTGTATTCCAAATAACGATCTATTATTTACACTCTAAAACTCCACTTCACTCCCAGATAATCAATCAAGGCATGAGCTGGGAGAAGTTTGTGCACATTCTAAGTCGGTGGGGGGATGGAATAAACGGCTACTTGCAGCTTTTCTTTTATCAGCACATTTAGATTAACAAAAGGCGCTGGCGGAGAGGTGAGAACGGTTTTAAGAAGCGATTTAAGGTGGGACGGATTTACAAGTTTTTTCGTAGGCTCTGGTAATTCTAGTGTTAATGCCCATTGATCTGCTACAGATGTTAAACTGTCCAACTTTACTCCTACAATAGAGCCTGCCTTCCTCACATGTTTGTCCAGGTGTGAGATATTTTTCATCTTTATGCTGCGTCCCCAGCACACCACCGCGTAGAAGAGGGCACTTGCTACAACCGTCTGGTAGAACATCTGCAGCATCTTATTACAGATGTTGAAGGACGCCAACCTTCTAAGAAAGTGTAGTCGGCTCTGACCTTTTTTACACAGAGCATCAGTATTGACAGTCCAGTCCAATTTATCATCCAGCTGCACTCCCAGATATTTATAGGTCTGTACCCTCTGCACTGTCACCTCTGATGATCACGGGGTCTTGCTGGTGTTCAGGTGTAAGTGGTTTGAGTCGCACCATTTAACAAAGTCTTTGATTAGCTTCCTGTACTCCTCCTCCTGCCCACTCCTGATGCAGCCCACAATAGCAGTGTCATCAGCGAACTTTTGCACATGGCAGGACTCCGAGTTGTATTGGAAGTTCAATGTATGTTGGCTGAACAGGACATGAGAAAGTCCAGTCCCCTGCGGCGCTCCTGTGTTGCTGACCACAATGTCAGACCTGCAGTTCCCAAGACGCATATATTGAGATCTGTCTCTAAGATAGTCCACGATCCATGCCACCAGGTGTGAGTCTACTCCCATCTCAGTCAGCTTGTCCCTAAGGAGCAGAAGTTGGATGGTGCTAAAGGCGCTAGAGAAGTCCAAAAACATAATTCTTACAGCACCACTGCCTATGTCCAAGTGGGAAAGGGATCAGTGTAGCATATAGATGATGGCATCCTCCGCTCCCACCTTCTCCTGGTATGCAAACTGCAGAGGGTCGAGGGCGTGGCGGACCTGTGACCTTAGGTGGTGAAGCAGCAGCCACTCCATGATCTTCATCAGATGTGACGTCAGAGCAACAGGCCGGAAGTCATTCAGCTCACTAGGACGTGATACCTTTGGGACTGGGGTGATGCAAGATGTTTTCCTAAGCCTCGGGACTCTCCCCTGTTCCAGGCTCAGGTTGAAATGTGCTGTAGAGGACTCCCCAGTTCCAACGCACAGGCCTTCAGCAGTCATGGCGATACTCCATCTGGACCCGCTGCTTTGCTGGCACGAAGTCTCCTCAGCTCTCTGCTTACCTGGGCTGATGTAATTGTGGGTGGGGATGTCTCATTGGTGGATGCAGTACTCCGAGGTGAGAGTGGGTTAGGGTGGTCAAACCTGTTAAAGAAGTTGTTCATCTGGTTTGCTCTCTCCACGTCTGTCTCGATGGCGGCACCCCGCTTCGAGCTGCTTCCAGTGATAATTTTCATTCCATCCCACACTTCCTTCATGCTGTTATTCTGCAATTTCTGCTCAAACTTTCTCCTGTACTGCTCCTTCGCCGCCTTAAGCTGGACTTGGAGTTCCTTCTGCACGCGCTTGAGCTCATGCTGATCACCGCCTTTAAAAGCCCTTTTATTCTGGTTCAAGAGGCCTTTGATGTCACTTGTAATCCATGGCTTGTTGTTAACATAGCAGCGTACTGATCTTACTGCAACTACAATGTCCATACAGAAGTTGATGTAGTCAGTAGTGCAGTCAACAACCTCCTCAATGTTCCTACTATGTGATCCCTCCCTGCTGGATATCTCAGTCTGTAGTTCGAGTCTCTCAGAATGAATGATCGTGTGGTTGTAGGTAGCGCCTTCACTCTTGGTTTGTAGTGAGGCTGAAGCAGAACCAGGTTATGATCTGCTTTCCCAAGCGCAGGCAGCGGGGTGGCGCTGTATGTGTCTTTAACGTTTGCATACAGTAGGCCGATAGTCCTATTTCCCCGGGTGTTACAGTCCACATACTAGAAGAAGGCAGGTAATGTTTTACCCAGTGTCCTTTTCTATCATACACTTGATGGCTCTTGAATAGCTTCTCGCAACTACAAATATTCTGATATAAAAACCAATCATTAGTGAGAAAGGAATAAAAAAATGAAAGTAAAAATGACCATTTCCAAAAAAGTGTATACTGCACAAGCTCCTTCACATACCGCTGTTTCAATTGAACTAAAACATAACAATATGAGTGTAATGAAAAGTGCAAACAGCCACACTACAGCAATGCTGACCTTTGTAACAGTCAAAGTTATTTTTGAGCTGTAATAGAAAGGATGGCAGACAGCAATGTAGCGATCAATGGATATTTAAAACACATTATATATAACAACTAAACTAAGAAAATTTGCCAATCCCTGATACAATTAACAATAAATAACTCCAAAGTACCAGCAACTTTCAATCGTGAAAACCAAACTCATGGGCAGCACAAAGAAACCCACTAAGAAATCGGCTTCTGCAAGTGAAAGGATCAGAAGATTAGTTGGCGTGTGCAGCTGAACAAAATGAGAAATAGAAATGATGACAAGAAGATTTCCAAAGACCGTCGATAAAAACAAAAGACACGAGAAAGTGTAATAAAGTCCTTAAACTTCAGTTTCATAAATCAGAGTATAACAAGATGTATTACTGTGAGGATAGCAACGTCCAAATCTCAGTTGTTTAAATCAGCAGGTTCAGATGAGCTGAGGTTGTGCCCAGTGGTGGTCTGACATTCCATCCTGCCCCTCTGACACCCGTGAGCTGAACCTGCATGGAGTGTGCTGGACCACCCTGTGCTCATCAGAGGCCCTCACACACACACACACACACACACACACACACACACACACACACACACATACAGTGTACAGTAACAGCTGTGTGTTTTTGTCTTTTTCGGACCCTCACATTAAATTCCAGATAGTATTTGGCTATAAATTATGATCACGTAGTTCTGATGGGGGATTTTAATGTACACATTGATGTGGAAACTGACACTTTTAGCAAATGTTTTACTTATTTGTTAAATTCAGTAGGATTTTGTCAGATTGTCAAAGGTCCAACTCATAATCATAACCATACATTAGATTTAATTATAACTTACAAAGTTGAAATTCAAAATTTAAATATTACTCCATTAAATGTAGTTATTTCCGATCACTTCTTAATTACATTTGATTTAGTTCTGCCCATGCCAACGCACTCGCAGATTAAAACAAAGACAGTGCGACATCTAGATTGTAATTCTGCTTCAAAATTTATAGATACCTTGAGTAAGTAGAGTGTAATTGTGGAAAACCATTTAGATCAGTTAACATCAAATATAAACATGGAAAACAATTTAGATCAGTTAACATTACATTATAATATGATCTTGAGAGATGCTCTGGACACAGTGGCTCCCGTTAAAACAAAATTGATCAAAGCACATAGAAACTCTCCCTGGTACAATGAAAATACTGGAGCTCTTAAATTAGAGTGTCGAAAACTGGAGCGCAGATGGAGAACAACAAAGCTACATGTCTTTCAAATTGCATGGACAGAGAGTGTAAATAAATATAAAAAAGCCCTCTTTAAAGCTCGCTCAGAATACTATTCTACATTAATAGATAGCAATAATAAAAATCCTCTGGTACTGTTTAGAGCAGTGGCTAAATTAACAAATGGTAATTCAGATCAACAGTGCAAAATACCAACAGATATTAGCAGTACAGACTTTATGAACTTCTTCAATGAAAAAATTAAAAATATAAGATCCCAGATCTCAGCATCACAGTACAAACCAAATACTAGCTTAGAAGACCCTGCCGCACATTGCATTCAGCACTTTAATAATTTTAATCCTGTAACTCACCAGGAAGTCTTAACTTTAATTACTAAAATGAAGCCCACTACTTGTTCCCTAGATGCAGTGCCAACAAAACTAGTAAAAAGTGCAATGGATGTTCTTGCAGCGCCTATTCTAACCGTTATCAATAGTTCATTACTGCATGGCACCGTACCTGATGCACTAAAAGTGTCAGTCATTAAACCTTTACTTAAAAAGTCAGACCTAGACCCACACATACTAAATAACTATAGGCCTATTTCAAATTTACCGTTTCTCTCTAAAATACTAGAGAAAGTAGTCGCCAGTCAGCTTCAGTCACTCCTTACGCATTACAATTTATTTGAGAAATTCCAGTCTGGCTTTCGCACTGGTCATAGTACAGAAACGGCACTAACACGGGTTGTAAACGACATTCTGATATCCTCTGATGAAGAAAATTCCACTGTAATTATGTTGTTGGACTTAAGTGCAGCATTTGACACCATTGACCATTCTATTTTACTGCACAGGCTAGAAAACGATGTTGGGCTTACAGGCCCCGTGCTCGCTTGGTTCAGTTCTTATTTATCAAATCGATTCCAGTATGTACAGAAATGTGCAGACAGTACTCCATCATTATACACAGAAGTTCAATATGGTGTCCCGCAGGGCTCAGTACTGGGACCTTTACTGTTTTCACTTTACATGCTTCCACTGGGATCTCTCATTAGGAAACATAATGTTAATTTTCACTCGTATGCAGATGACACCCAGTTATACCTTTCATTTAAATCAAATGAAGTTTCTCCGATGTTGTCTTTAATTAGTTGTGTTAGTGAATTAAAGGAATGGATGAATGAGAACTACTTGTCTTTAAATACAGATAAAACAGAGATGTTAATTGTTGGAGGGAATGACGCTGATCACAGCAATATTTTGTCGTCATTTAACTCAGTTGGAATCCCAATTAATTTTACTGAATCAGCCCGCAATCTAGGAGTTATCTTTTATTCTAGCATGTCATTTAAAGCACATATTACAAAGTCGTCCAAAACATGTTTTTTCCATCTTAAAAATGTTAGGAAATTAAGGCGCTTTCTAAATAAACAGGATTCTGAGAAATTAATTCATGCATTTATCTCTAGTAGGATTGACTACTGCAATGCGGTGTTCACTGGCTGTTCAAACTGTTCTTTATACAGCCTCCAGTTAATCCAAAATGCGACTGCAAGAATTATTACAAGAAAAAGAAAATATGAACACATAACTCCAGTTCTTAAATCTTTACACTGGCTCCCGGTTAAGTTTAGGGCAGATTTCAAAATCCTCCTTTTAACATATAAAGCATTAAATGGCCAAGGTCCGGCTTACTTGTCTGAACTTATCATGACTTACAAACCTGAGCACACATTAAGATCTCAAGATGCTGGTCTGCTTTGGATTTCAAGGATTAATAAAATAACAGTGGGAGGTCGAGCTTTTAGTTACAGGGCCCCTAAACTGTGGAATGGTCTTCCTGCTTCCATAAGAGATGCCCCTTCAGTCTCAGCCTTTAAATCCCGGCTGAAGACTCACTACTTCAGTTCAGCACACCCTGACTAGAGCTGCTGATTAACTGTACATACTGCATCTCTGTTGTTAGTCATTAGCACTATAACATAAGTAACATGATAATTATATTTGAATACTAACCCTCACCTATTCTGTTTCTTTTCTCGGTACCCAAATGTGGCAATTGGTGCCACGGCCCATCTGCCAAGTTGTTTGCCTGCCTATGGTAAAGTCATCCCTGATGGAGGATCACAGGAATCATGGGAAAGAGGGGTCCTTTCATCGGAGCAACGTTTCAGCCGTGGCATGGCCAAATGGGGAGGCAGCTAGATGGATGAAGTCTCCAGGACTCTAAAAATATCCAAACCTAATTATTTCATATCATCTACTGTTAAACCGTACTTCTAAAATTTTTATTATTATGCTGTCTTAAGGAATTGTTCTGTTCTGTATATTGTATTGTATTGACCCCCTACTTTTGACACCCACTGCACGCCCAACCTACCTGGAAAGGGGTCTCTCTTTGAACTGCCTTTCCCGAGGTTTCTTCCATTTTCCCTACAAGGTTTTTTGGGAGTTTTTCCTTGTCTTCTCAGAGAGTCAAGGCTGGGGGTCTGTCAAAAGGCAGGGCCTGTTAAAGCCCATTGCGGCACTTCCTGTGTGATTTTGGGCTATATTCCCCCCGTTGCTCTCTGTCAGTCTGACGTTGTGCTGATTCTCTTTGTCTGATTTACTGGACGTCTTTCTTTTCTTAAATCATCAAACACACAACATGATTTTCTCTGTGTCAGTGGCAGCTAAACTCTCTTGTGCTTTTTTACTTTGAAGACATTTGCTGTATATCTGATCATTACTCTGTTAGCCGTTACCACTAAATGGACAATTAAAGTTCTTAATAAATATAGAAATGATATCAAGGTCTCACCAAAACAATCTTCTTTTATATTGTAATGCTGAGATTCACTATTCTACATTAATATTACAGTTGTATTAAATTCATACTACAGTATATAAGAATAACAGCAAGTGATGTTTCTACAGAAAAAAATGAACTGTACCATAAAAAATGTGAGAAGACCACCATCTCCAACATACAAGTTCATTTTTGATTAAATTAGCAGCAACTACTCAATGATGGCTGACGTACGACTTTGCAGGAGTTTGTGTGTTGTGTTGTGTGGAAGACGAATGTTCTCTTCGTTCCCTTGTACTAATTCATGTCTGAGAAGTAGGCTTTACTAAACCATGTAATAGCATGCTTTGTTTTAGCAAACAGAAAAATATTTGTGCAAAGGACTCAAGGTCTGAGCATTCCACACATGAGTCTGCCTTATCACGTTTTCCCTTAGCTTACATCTGAATGCCATAACAAAAGGAGCCAAGAAATCAAGTTACAAAAGGGGCGTTGAAGGGGCTCAAGGATTGTGTATAATAAAGTGTTGACTGTTACATTTTATAATGATATTAAATCACCCAGTCTAGTGGTATAAAACTGGACCCCACCCAACAGACGGGGTTCAGAAGAGCCCTGACGCTGTCACGTATATTTGATTGTCTGCTTTTCTGAAACTCTTCTCACCGTGACTCTGCTTTATAACCGCACCTGCTGTCGGGTCTGAGTTTTCGTCCACAGTTGTTGTTGTTATACCCCTCTTCATCAACACAGACAGTGTGAAGTGGTCCTCACCACACAAGAGTTCATACGTCATACTCAGGTGGCCTGTTAATAGAAACTTCGTGTGAGAACCCCTCATCTCTCCTTGTGTCAATGAAGCACCTTTTCAGTGTCACTAGTCACATATTTATGTCACTGGTCCGCATAGGGCAATGTATTTTGGGGGACAGCAGGTCAGATAGCTTTAGATCATAAATCAGCTCTCTCAGGGAGCCCACCCATTGTTGGACACTTGCACATCTTCACAAGAAGTACAAATGTTAGGATTGAACACACAGTGGGAGTTCTGAAATTTGAAAGGACTGCATATGAGAAAGACTTGGGTATTATAATAGATTTGTCACTATCAACTTTCAGAGAGTGTTCAGAAGCCATTGTGATGGGCGGCCATGGCCACTACCTGGCCAGGATGCCAACCGAGTGGAAGGACCAGGGCAGAGAGCATTGGTGAGGCAATACCTCCCCTGGGGTGCTAGAGGGCAGCCCTCCAGGGCAGCTGTGGCACCACAGATTCCCACAGGGCATGTGAGGGGCTACAGTTTGGTGAAGCCATGTTGGGTTCCGTGGGGGCCGCCAGCAGGAGCTGCAGAGCCTTATTGAGGACCTTTTGCACACCTGGGAGTGATTCCAGTAATACTAACGAGCCATCTGGAACACTCCCAGGACCTGAATAAGAGGAGCCACTTCACTCCATTGAATGGCCAGAGTCGGGAGGAAGAAGACAAAGCGTGAGGAGGACTGGAGGTGGATGGACTGGCGTGCGAGCAGGAGCACACAGGTGGCCGGTTGCTTTTGCTATAACACGCTTGACTTGCCGGTGATCAACGCACATGTACTGTACAAGACATGCACGGGGGCCACTGAGAAAAGAAGAGTGTTCGTGGCTCACCTTGCAGAGGAACTTCATCATCGCTTCTTAGAAGAATGGATAAAACAAAAGAGGATGCAACATCGACAAGTTTCTGTTCCAGCCACTTCAGTGCAATAGTAACACAGCACAGAGAGGAGTGTGCACATTGCAACAGGCACACATGTTGTAAATGTAGAAAAGATGGTCCTTGGCTGTGTGGGAACTGTTAACATTTGAATCTGATGATGGCATATAGCGCTGAACTGACCTCTCTGTACTATTCTTTCCTCTGCATGTCTAATTCAGTGTGAGTAGGAACACTCAATAAAATTGAAATAAAAGATTTCAAGTGAGGGTGAGATACGAAGAAGTTAGATTCACCAGCGTTTGTGTGTCAGCTCCATTGTCTCAAAACACCACTCACATCTACAGTTATTCCCAGTTTCAGATAAAAAGTAACCACGTCAGATCTGGGGAAGGGGGTGGGTGTTGTATTGTGATCGTGACTAAGAGAATAAAAGTGAAAAAAAATGTTAACTTTTCCAAGTACTATACATTTACTCTGGCTTTTTTGACTTTTTATTGTATAATATAAACAATAAGAGCACCTCTGTACTCAAAACGGTAAATTTGCGGGGGAGCTGGCTTTGAACTCACAACCACCGGATTATTAATGAGCAGTTCTAACTGCTGCACCACAGAAGCTGTCGTATTGTACTTTCGTGAAAATGTTTATTTGATATTTGGCCATCAGCCTTCACACATTATACAGTTCATGTCTACATTTTGTCATTTATTACTGAAACATGAAAAACATTTCTGTTTTAACGATGCATTTAAATAGATTGTTGTAGACACAAAACACACGTCAAATTATTTCACCTTACAATTCTGGGTATCTCACTCCCAGATAATCAATCAAGGCAGGAACTGGGAGAACTTCTTGCCCATTCTGAGGCAGTGGGAGGATTGTATAGCAGGCTGCTTGCTGCTTGGGCTTATCGACACATTTAGAAGATTAAAGATGCGGACAGAGAGGTGTGAAGGGATTTAAGGTGGATTTACGAGTTTCAAGGAGGTTGCAAAAGCTAGGAGCCTTGTCAACAATGATTGGTTATGGAACAGGTCCTTGGAAGATACTGTACTATTTAGTATGCTGCCACAGCTGTTTAAACATTTGACTTCATTTGTGTCTTTGAAACTCCATTTAACTTAAAAGAATTGTTTATGAAATATAAAAGAAGGTTGTATGAGATGGTTGCACAGCCATATCAAAGGCATGCAGATGGCTCTGCTTTGTGTGTAAACTGAGTGTTGCTTGACGCAGAGAGAACTCTAATGTACCATGGAAAATGATGCAGGGACTGCAACATCCCTGTAACCCGGGCTGTCATGGGATATACAAATCCTGAGGACTATTTTCATGCAGTTCATGAACACAACGGAGCAATGGCATTGGTTATGACTCTGAATACTCTTCAGTGGAATGCTTAGGACTTTTTCCTTTTCTCTCTGATGTCAACTTCTGCTCTCAGGTTTCTGCTGCTTTTGTTGAACTTCTTTACTTTTTAGCCCTGCAGTTACTCTCATATTTTTATTCTTGTTATTTACTCTCACATAAACATTGCACAAGTTCACATTTATTCCTTTTCATGGACACATCACAAATTCTC
>NC_053156.1:7750035-7785706 GCF_016835505.1 Polypterus senegalus
TTAGTTTATTGGTGATAACTTATATTTATTGGGGTACAAAGCAAGGAATATAAAGAAGTACTGCAGGATTTTATTTCTGTTGCGGACCAAGCCTATGTCTGTTCATCTATTTGTGTCCAGGTTTTTATAGTTTGTATATTTGCTGACCAGTAATAAAACTGAAAGTTGGGTAGAGCCATGCCACATTCTGCCTTAAGTCTTTGTAGGGTCGCTGTTTGGATACGTGGATGTTTTGAATTCCAAATAAATGAGGTTATGGTTGAATCTAATTTCTTAAAAAATAATCTATTGATGTGTATTGGAATGTTTTGAAATCAAAAAAAGAAGCTTAGGAAGGACACTCATCTTAACAACGTTAATTCTTTCAGCTAAAGTGAGATGAAGGGTTGACCATCTATGCAAGTCTTAGTTAATTTTTTTCCTACAGACGGAAAAATTTTGTTGATAAAAACCTTTATGTCTACTTGTGATGCTTACCCCTAGGTATTCAAACTGATCTGCGATGATTAAAGGGAAGGTGTCCAATCTAATATTGTGTACTTGAGAATTCACTGGAAAAGAGCAAACTTTTAATCAAATTATTCAGAGAACAGAAATCTTTGGAAATTCTCTAAGTGCTATTAGGACTGCAGGCACAGTATTTTGTGGGTCTGATATACACAGTACTATATCATCTGCATCTTGTCACGCTTGGGTCACAGATTTGCACAGAGACACAGGAGGTCATAGAAACAAGAAGGATTTTTATTCAGACACCGCAAACACATGAGCTTAAACGTGCTCCATGACAAATTAGAGATGACAGTTCCGCTAGGAGCAGAGAGAGAGAGATAAAAGCAAACAATCAATTCCAAAACTGACAGGTGCTACGCAAGGCTTATAAGTTCCTGAAGTACTGCGTGAGGCTTGTATCACGCGTTATAGTGCAAGGATAAGGAGCAATGTGAGGGTAGTCAGTGTTTGAGAGTTTGTGGTTTTCCCAGGGGCGTCTGTCTCTATTTGGGGTGCGATGAGCCCTCCGGCTCACAATATAGAGAAAGCCCTTCTCTGATATTTCCCTTTTCCGTTTATCTTATAATACAATACAATATAATATAATTTATTTTTGTATAGCCCAAAATCACACAAGAAGTGCCGCAATGGGCTTTAACAGGCCCTGCCTCTTGACAGCCCCCCAGCCTTGACTCTCTAAGAAGACAAGGAAAAACTCAAAAAAAAACCCTTAAAGGGAAAAAATGGAAGAAACCTCAGGAAAGGCAGTTCAAAGAGAGACCCCTTTGCAGGTAGGTTGGGTGTGCAGTGGGTGTTAAAAAGAAGGGGTCAATACAATACAATACAATACAATACACAGAACAGAACAAATCCTCAATACAGTATACAAATAAAAATTTTACAAGTACGGAGCAGAATTCAACAGTAGATGATATCACACAATATGATTTGGATTTGTTTAGAGTCCTGGAGACCTCAGCCATCAAGCTGCCTCCCCCATTTGGCCATTCCACAGCTGAAACAGCGTTGTGCCAGTCAACCCGATGAAAGAACCCCTCAACCCATGATTCCTGCGATCCTCCATCAAGGATGACTTTACCTTAGGCAGGCAAAATAACTTGGCAGGTGGGCCGTGACACCAAGTCCCACATTTGAGTACAGAGAAGAGAAACAGAATAGGTGAGGGTTAGTAACAAATTATAACGATCATGTTACTTATGTTTTAGTGCTAATAAAATAATAAACATTTTGACAGTGAACTGCCAGTGGCTCAATGGCGATTGCAAACAGTAGTGGTGACAAGGGGCATCCTTGTCTGGTACCATGTTCTAGTTTAAAATAGTCTGAAATTATGTTGTTAATACAAACTGAAGCTGCTGGACTGGTACAGTAGTATCTGCATCCAGCGATAATAATATTTCTGGGGTGTTTGACTTTGTTGGTCAATATATTACATTAAGTCAAAGATTTGAATATAAATGTCTGCCTTTAATAAATCCAGTTTAGATATTACAGAAGACAGCACTTTCTTCATCCTTCTAGCTAGGACTTTGGAGAGTATCTTAACATCGTTATTCAGAATTGAGATTGGTCTGAACAATGCACATTTTAATAAGTCCTTATTTTGTTTAGCAAAGACGGTAATTAATGCTTGGTGAAAAGTTTGAGGTAGAATTTTATTTTTTCTAGCTTCTGTAAATATTGCTAATACAAGGAGAGCAAGCTGAGTTGAGAATTTCTTATAAAATTCGTCAGGGGAGCCATCGGGGCCTGCTGCTTTCCCACTCTGAAGTGAGTTTATAGCATCTAGTAATTCTGATAGCTCCAGAGGTTTTTCCATTTCCTCTGCACTAAGAGTATCTGTTTATGATATCTGTAATGCATCCAGGAATGCAGTAGATTGTGTCTTGTCTTCTTTAAACTCAGTAGAATATAAGGACTTGTAATAGTCTCTAAATGTGTACTATGTGTATTATTTTTTATGGTCAATGATTTTGTCTCTGTTTGTGTTGGTGATTGCTGGTATTGCATTGCGAACTTCTTGCCTTTGGATTTGTTGAACTATGATCTTATTAGTTTTCTCTCCATTTTCATAATAATAATGTCTTGATTTAAGTATGAGTTGTTTAGTTGCTTTAGTTGTTAAGAGGTTGAGTTCTGAATGCAAAGCCTGTCTTTTCCTATGAAGAGCCTCACTTGGACATCAGGCATGTTCTTGATCTATTCTAGTAATTTTGTTGGTTAGCTCTAATTCCTTCTTGGTTTCCAGTTTATTTCGTTGGGAAAGATATGAAATATTCTGACCTCTTAAGAAGGCCTTCAGGGTTTCCCAGAGTGTTCCTGTAGAAAAATTTGAGGATGTATTTGTCTCTAAAAAAACAACTAATTTGTTTGGATATAAATTCTGTACAGTTCTCGTCTGCTAATGAAAGTGGGTTAAGACGCCATCTGCGAGATGAGTATGTGGGAAATAGTGATTTTAGCTCCAAAATCAATGGGGCATGGTCGGAAATAACAATAGCATCGTACTTGCAAGATTTAATTGTTATGCAAGAAATTATCTATAAAGAAATAATCAATTCTTGAGTAGCAATGGTGCACTGATGAGTAGAAGGAATATGTTCTTGAGTTTGGGTTTAGAAATCTCCAGGGTCTGATAAGTTGTGGTCAGTTACAAACTGTGTAATTGACTTTGCAGTGTTACATGTTATCACCCCTGTGACAGGAGACCTATCAAGGTCTGGATTTAAAACACAATTACAGTCACCAGACATTATAATTTTATGAGAGTTAAAGTTAGGAATGGATGCAAATACATTTTTCATGAATTCCCTATCATCCACGTTGAGTGCATAAATATTTATCAAAATCACTTTACAGTTAAATAAATTACCCATGACCATCACATATCTCCCTGCAGGATTAGATATTGCATCTGATACCACAAATGAGACTCTTCTATGTCTAAGAATTCCCACATCTCTAGTTAGGAAGTGACTGACTATCGTCTGGGTGAGTTGCCCAGATCTGTCTCTGGGTTTGGCAAAAGGTATCAGTAGACAGTAATTCTGTCAAATGGATAGAAATCCTGGGTTCAAGTCCCAGGCACCTAACAAGGGGGATAGCGTTCCCCACCACAGAAAAAGGAAGGAGGTTAAAGTCCTCCCTGAGGGTAATAAGGTTGCAACTAGTGGGAGGGAGAGTGCCACAAGAAGATAGCGCTAAAGGTAAAGTAAAATAATTGTATAATAATTGAATTGTAAACAATTTACATAGTTTGTGGAAAAAATAGGGCTTAGATTAAAGGCAAGATTATTGTCACAAGTATAGTTTGTACGTTTTGTTTTCCATGTAGAGTCTGTATGCTCTTTCTGAAAATAAATTAGTTCACATCTTTGTTTTCTTTTGTGCTAGGCAATGTGTAAGGGAATAGATGTCTTGAGTGCAGAAAATTTAAAGAAATGTGAGATGAATTGATATGTTTGTCTAAAAATGTTCTGTGACTAAGAAATGTGTGAATGGAAATTTGCCTGAATGTTAAATGTTCACATAAACTATAAGAATGTTTTTATGTATAAAACATCTTTCATTCAGACCCTGATCAAGTCTTAAAGAAAAATGTTCTTTGATAATTATAAAATATAAAAGAGACAATTTCTTTCAAGGATAAAATGCTGCTGGCATGTGTGTGTGTCTGTGTTCACCCTGTGATGGAGTGGCGTCCTGTCCACTGATTGTTCCTGCCTTGTGCCCAGTGCTTGCTGGGATTGGCTCCAGCTACCCTGTGACCCCCTCTGCATTAGCTGGTTTAGAAGATGGAGGAATGAATGTTGTTTAGTGAATCTTAGTATAAAAAACAAAAACTGGGTGACTAACAACATTAAAATGAGCTGTGAAAGTGGGGGTCCGCATCAGCCTGCTCTCACTCTCCACCATCACAAACGACTGATGAAGAAGGCCAATTCAATTCTGTCACACAGCAGCCATTGCCTGTCTCCAAATTGTCATTTGTGGCCATCAAGCTGCTGATTTAGGGTCTCAAGGGTGAAGACCCCCAGATTGAAGTCCTGTTTTATCTCAGAGCTATCAGTCTTCTGAATTCTAGCTGCTGCAGGAGTCCTGTGGAGTCCTGAATTATTATTGTGTGTTCTTCGTTATTATTGTTCAAGAATCTTTATTCTAATTTATAGAAGTCTTATGGTGTGTGTGCTGATTACAACAATGGCTGTCATGTGTGGTCTCTTTTATTATTCTCTTGTCCCTATTTAACAATGTCCTACGTGTCACACATTCCTGCTGCTCACAAATTTCCCTCTGGGATAATCATAGCAGTAGAGTGTTGTACCGTGTTAGCCATAGATTGATACAGGAGAAAGTAGGGTGAAATGACACCTTTTATTGGCTAACTAAATAGATTACAAATGCAAGCTTTCAAGGCAGCTAAGGCCCCTTCATCAGGCGAGGTGTAACAAAGAAACTGAAAAATACTCTCGCTATTGGGACAGCAAAGTGATTTTTTTCTTTCATCTTAACAACCTTTTTGTTCAAATGTTAGCAAAATTAATAAACCTTAAATGAATTAACCCTGAAAGAACAGAACAATGAAGTAATAAAATGTAGAGATAAGATAACCATCATTAGAGAAAGTCCTGTAAGGTTTTTTTGAAGTGCATTGTCTGTAAGATCGGCCTCTGATGTAGTCAGTTGGTCGATTAGTCTGTTAGTCCACATATCTGCTCATAAAACTCTATTCAGACCATTTTGTAGAGTATTGAATTTAAGCAGAGGTTTGTATTCCCATTCTCTCTGCTCCTGTTGTGTCTTGAAATTCCACATAAGCACAGTGACCCTCTAATCCTTTATGCTTTGTCCATTACTGTTAAAGTGTGCTGCCACCGGAATATCAACACTGTTCTGATTGATTCGAAATCTATGTTTGTTCACTTGCTGGCACAGTGTCTGACCAGTTTCCCCTACATACAGTCCAGTGTTGGGGCACCTTATGCACATGATTAGGTAGCCCACATTAGCAGACTTGCATGTGAACGGATCCTTTATTTTATGCTCCAGCTGGCAATGTGGTATAACTACCTGATCTGTCGTGTATATATGTGCAGAGTTGCCAGACCTGTTCTGTACGCAGGAAGACGTGCTACTTGCTGCTGGGCCACACATAGAGCTTCTGACAGTCAGCGGTTTGAGGTTTTGTGGTTGTCTGTATGCAAGGATGGGAGGTTCTGGGGATATATCCTTCAGTTTATTGTCTTTCTGTACTATGGGTTGAAGCTCTTTCATAAGAGCTCTTTTCATGTTTCCAGATGTAGATTGTAAGTTACAGCTAGTGGAACCCAGTTTTTAGTGTCTGCACCTTTGTATTCCAGAAGGTTTTCTCTGGGTTTAGCTATAGCTCTCCTGATTTTTTGGTGATTTGGAAATGTATCCTTGTTTGATGAAATCTGTCTTGAGTTTCTGCAGTTGTGTGTCCCGATCCATTGGGTCTGAGCAAAGATGAGTGTAACATATTGCCCGGCTGTAGATGATGGACTTCCATATATGCTTTGGGTGGAAACTGTCATTTCTTAGATATATGTCTGTCTTTCTGTTGGTTTGTAAAAATAGAGATCATAAGGGAACTGTCCTTTATGCGAGTGGTAGTGTCTAGAAAGCTGATTTCTGTTTGTGAATAATTTAATTTAAAAAATCTCTTTGCTGCCCCAATATAAGAGTATTTTTCACTTTCTTTGTTACACCTCACCTGAAGAAGGGGTCTTAGCTGCCTCGAAAGCTTGCGTTTGTAATCTATTTAGTTAGCCGATAAAAGGTGTAATTTCACTCTACTTTCTCCTATAGCAATCTATGGCTAACATGGTAGAAGACTCTACTGCTATGGATATACAAGACACCACAATGTACCGTATTCACATGGAACTGAAAACCCGATGGAAGAATCTAGCCAACTTGCACAGCGATATCTTCTTCTTGACCATATGCAAAAAAGAAAACCTCATTCCTAAAGGCCTCTTGATACAAAATCCAACCATACACACAACAGCCGACGTGCAGAAGAGCTATGCATCAGAATCTTAGAGTGGCTACAAAACCATCTAATAAAGATTTGCTACAGCCTCAAAAAGAATATTCAAGAAGAGGTCTACAACTTCATTCTTCTCCTGGAGAACACCTTGAAGATATGGTTAAAGAGTTGCAATTATATTACAAGAGACTCTAGAGACTTCTGATCAAAAAGAAAAAGAAAAAGCTACAAAGACTCAGAGGGAAAGCTGGACACTTACCCACATCATCAATAAACATGGAGCACCAGACCTGTATTGTTAATCTTACTTAATTCCTACATTTCTACACACTGAACGAAAATGAGATGTCAGTACTCTAAAAGGGCCTCTCATTCTGTCTGGCTAAACCTACTGACAAAATCAGACTCTGCAGAGATATGGAAGAATTTTTCAGAAAGCTCAGAATTAAAGAATTCTTCCATAATAAGAAGGAAAGTAATACACAGGAAGCAAGCGTGAGCTGATACAATAATTCCACCAAAAAACCCACATGGACACCAAAACCCGGAAGAATCCCCACTCTGGACAGATACACAGACAACTTCCGACAGAGAGTCAGAACTGGGATCCTGGACTGAGAGCAGAACCAGGTAACAATATCAGTTTACAAGAAAAGCAAGCCATATATTGACTAAGGTAAAACACAGAGGTGATTGTCAAACCAGCCGATAAAGGGGGTGCCTTAGTAATCATGAACACATCTGATTACATAAAAGAGGCACAGAGGCAGCTTTCAGATACCACTTCTTACTGCAAATTACTGGAGGGCCCCACTGATGTGTACATGAAAGAACTGAAGAAATTATTAAGTAACTTACCTGTTAACATCAAGGACCACATCAGTAGTCAAATCCCTGAGGCTCCAAAAGTGGGATACTTTTACATGCTCCCCAAGATCCATAAAGATGGGGACCCAGAAAGACCAATAATCTCAGGAATTGGCACACTGATGGAAAATATTTCAGGATGGGTTGAAAGCATTCCCAAACCCCCTGCCAGAAGCACACCCAGCTATGCACAGGACACCACCCACCTCCTTATAAAACTTGCTGCCTTAGACACCATTTCAGAGGGAGCCTTCCTTATTACAATGGATGTGGAGGCATTGTACACAAACATCCCCCATGATGATGGAACTATGGCCTGTCAGACGTACCTGCAAGAACATGGCTTACAAACAGAGCCAGTGATATAATTGATACAATTCATATCAACTCACAATGTGTTTTCTTTTGGTCAGGACATTTACTTACAACTAATGGCAAACTCATTCATGGCAAGATTAGAACAGGACTCCATCATCTACAGCCAGGCAATACGTTACGATTGTATTTGCTCAGACCCAATGGATCGGGACACACAACTGCAGAAACTCAGGACAGACTTCATCAAACAAGACAGACTCCAAAATAAACAGACCTACAAATCAGGAGAGTCTACAACTATACCCAGACAAAACCTTCTGGAGTACAAAGGTGCAGAAACCAAGAACTGGGTCCCACTAGTTGTAACTTATCATACACATCTGGAAACACTTCGCAAAATTCTGAAAGAGCTTCAACCCATAGTACAGAAAGACAATAAACTGAAGGATATATTCCCAGAACCTCCCCTCCTTGAATACAGACAACCACCAAACCTCAAACAACTGATTCTCAAAGCTCTATGTGTGGCGCAGCAGCAAGTAGCACGTCTCCCTGTCTACAGAACAGGTGTGGCACCTGTGTACATATCTACACGACAGATCAGGTAGTTATACCACGTTGCTACCAGGAGCATAAAATGAAGAGTCCGTTCACATGCAAATCTGCTAATGTGGTCAACCTAATCATGTGGATAAGGTAACCCCAACACTGGACTGTATGTAGTGGATACTGGTCTGACACTGCGCCAGCGAATGAACTCACATAGATTTCAGAACAGTGCTGATCTTCTGGTGGCAGCACACTTTAACAGTAATGGCCACAGCATAAAGGATATGAGGTTCACTGTGCTTATGGGGAATTTCAAGACCCAACAGGAGCAGAGAGAATGGGAATACAAACCTCTGCTTAAATTCAATACTCTACAAAATGGTCTGAATAGAGACAAGAGTTTTATGAGCAGATATGTGGACTAACAGACTGACTGACCAGCTAACTACATCAGAGGCCGATCTTATAGACAATGCACTTCAAACAAACCTTACAGGACTTTCTCTAGTGTTGATGATCTTATCTTTACATTGTATTAGTTCACTGTTCTCTTCTTTCAGGGTTAATTCATTTAAGATTTATTAATTTTGCTAACATTTGAACAAAAAGGTTGTTAAGATGAAAGAAAAAAATCACTTTGCTGTCCCAATATAACCGAGAGGATTTATCAGCTTCTTTGTAACACCTTGACTGATGAAGGGGCCTTTGTTGCCTCGAAAGCTTGTGTTTGTAATTAATTTAGTTAGCCAATAAATTGTGTCATTTCACTCTACTTACTCCTCTGGGATAATAAAAATCTTCAGCTGCCCTTAAGAGTAAAAGCCACACACGCAAAGAGAGAACATGGAGATTCAACACCAGCAGTGACCGGGAGAAGGACTGGAACAAGAACACTAAATCAAAAGGGCAGAAGTGCGGACCACCACATCATAATACCTCCTGAATAAACACACAAGGGGGTCTGAAATGAGGGGGCAACTCTTAAAGTGGAACAAGTAAAGCATCAGCTGATCATAGCAGAAATTCCTTTATTTCTTATTTCCTTTATTTAAAGGAGCTGAGAGTCCATCAGGAATCATCTAATACAGTGAACACCATAATGCCTTCAAACACAATTTATGGGTCAAGTTTACTGGGGCATTCGTACCTCATATGACAATAGAAAGAAACAAAGTCATGTTTTCATAAAATGGTTGTTTTAATTTGTAAAACATACTGTGTTATTTCAGAAACATTTCAGCTGCTTTGCTGTTCACATCACCCCAGAGGACTATTTTATCTTCTCATGTCCACCATAAAGGGATGAAGCAGAAAATGAGTGGACAATCCAGAGCCCCAAACCTCCACCAAAGCACTGGGTGCTCGTCCATCACAGGCCACGGGGAGAACACGAGAACTGCAGACATTTATCAGGCTGCTTTGGAACGGAGAGGCCGCCGTGAAGGCTCTGCATGGACACATTGAATGGGCAGTCGCTCAGCGGCCTTTTGATTCTCAGCACTGGCTTTACGTCTTCATGGATTATTGATGTGTTTTATTTTGTGCCGTGGATTGTTATATTGTAAGAGTTGAATTTGAACCCTGGTTTGATGGGCTCCTAGCATGTGATGCAACTTCACTGTTTAAAGGAACTCAGCTTCATGATTTGCTGGGTCTGTGCTGAGTGTCATATTCTGCTGAGCTTATTATGATAAAGGTTTGAATTATTAAGAAAAGACATTTTAAGTAACTTCACAGAAAGAAAAGAAAAAAGCAAGCCTTGGTAGAAGAAGTGAAAGTCATCTTTAAAGTGCGCTGCTTGCTCTGTTGTGCTGCTCAGGCTAAGTTTCCTGTTGACAGACCCGCCTGAACAGAAGGAAACATAAAGTCACCCAAAGGGCTGAGAATGACATGGACGTGCCTGTCATGTGCAGAGTGAACTTTTAAAAACACCTAAACAGTCACAGACTCCTGAGTTCACAGGACGGTCAATCAGTTGAGTGGGCCGCGTGACCATCTAAGGTCTCAATGTTTGGTGACGTCCTGTTAGCAACTGGATAAACCAATCAGGTTAACATTTACATTTATTTATGTGGCTGATGCTTTTATCCAAAGTGACTTACAACATTTCAGACACAACAAGCGGGTGAAGTGACTTATTGAGGGGCACACAGCGTCAGTGGGGGGATTTGAACCCACAGCCTCAGGGTGTGAAGTCCAAAGCCTTAAAGGTTTTCTGATTATGTGATGAACTCCTTGGCATTGTGATCTAAAGAATGAAGTGTGTGAAGAGAGTGAGACAGGCGTCCCTCCTTTGTAACACTCACTAATAAGGTGCTTGTGCTCCTCTGGTCAGACTTCATGATGAAGAAGACTGACTGACGCTTTTCTCCTGCTTGTGTTTTATTACCTAGTGTGGGGTGCCAGTCAATTTCTTCCACAATATATTACAATAATTTTGATTATTTACTGATAATGACAGTGAAATAACAGCAAATGTTACATCCACCCTTGTTGAATCACTAAAAACTGCCAAAGAGAACTTGAACCACGATAAAGAAATAAAGAAAAAATAATAATAAAGAAAAAAATGTCTGCATGAAAATTTGTGCTAAATTTGTACACAAATATTTTACTGCAGCAACCCTACAGGACAGAAGAGCAGCGAGGATTATAAAGATGACTCAAAATCAAGTAAAGGCGGCTTTAAACAAGTAAGAACTTTATAATAATTATTTAAAATATTATCAAACAGTGTGCATAGGCAGTAAGTTATTTCACTCCAAATGTAAATTATTAAAGGTTTAAGTTTCTCTGTTTTATAGAATTGAGCACAATGCTGTTCTCTGAAGTATTAATTGTGTTCTCTATGAGGTGAGCAGCTGCGGCTAATGAGACTTCACAAATATTAACAAATGTCAGTCTAAAGCAGCAAATCCTACGTTTAATTGTGGACATCAAACCTTATTTGACCTTCTCAGTCGTCCATTTCAGTTCCTCACAGTCACCTCAGTGTCATTTAGTGAGCCAGCAGTGTTTCAAGTGCTGTTTATTACACATTCAAATAAGATTTATGACAATAATTGATGTGAAATAAGTAATTTTCAACAGCATACACTCTAAATGAATTAAGTACAATTGTAACAAAAACAGCCTTCAAAACAATACAGAGACTATGAAATGATTGTACAGTTGAGAAATATGTCCAAGTATTTCACTACTAATATGAAAACAGCAAAGGCATAATGTACAAATTTAAAAATCTAAGCACAGAAAATTGTTTTTATTTTTTTTACATTTACAATAAATTGAGCACTGAAGAAGCTGGACTAAATATTTTAAATATCAAGATTAGTTTAAGTGCTTTTCTGAACCAGGAATACAAAAAAGCGTAAAGAATTGGATTAACTGCATAATTCACTTCACTTAGCAACACAAGGGCATTCCTGATGATGCGTGTGATTAGGGTACTACCATCATTATAAATATTGTACACATAAAGAGGCAGCCAGCAGATAATAAAAGCCCCCACGACTACTCCTAATGTTTTTGCGGCTTTTCTTTCAGACGGTTTTGATATTTTTCTGTCACTCACCTCCTCAGTTTGTCTCTTTTCTATCATACAGTTGATGGCTCTTGAATGGCTTCTTGCAACTACAAATATTCTTATATAAAAACCAATCATTAGTGAATAAGGAACAAAAAAAGTTATGAGTAAAATTAAAAAGCCCATTTCATAAAAACTGAGTACTAAACAAGCTCCTTCACATTCCTCTTGGTCAATATAACTAAAACATAAAAATATGAGTGTAATCAAAAGTGCAAGCAGCCACACTACAACAATGCTAACATTTGCAACAGTCAAAGTTATTTTTGAGCTGTAAAAGAAAGGATGGCAGACAGCAATGTAACGATCAATGGATATTAAAACCACATTATATACAACTACTGTAGTAAGAATATTGGCAAGTGCCTGATACAAATAACAATAAAGAACTCCAAAGTACCAGCAACCATCAATCAGCATAGCCAAAGAAAAGGGCAACACAAAGAAACCTGTTAAGAAATCGGCTGCTGCAAGTGAGAGGATCACAAGATTAGTCGGCGTGTGCAGCTGAACAAAATGAGAAATAGAAATGATGACAAGAAGATTTCCAAAGACTGTTGATAAAAGCAAAAGACACGAGAAGGCGTAATAAAGTCCATAAAATTCAGTTTCAACAATTAGTTTACGACAAGATGCATTACTGTGAGGAAAGCAACGGCCAAATCTCAGTTGTTTAAACTCCATGTGTGTCCCCTGATGTCACTGAGCCGTCCTGCCTGCACACTGAGATGTTTATACACTGAGGCCCTGCGACTGCCATATTCTCTCAGCTGATGTAATTCACATGAGGCGTCTCTCTGCTGTGTTTGCTTCACAAATTCTCTCAGGATGTTTGTTTGTTCATTTCAGTTCTTACTCACTAATGAGTTCATCAAATCTCAGATGTCTTCATTATATTTGTTTGTCAGGAGCCGCTCAGGGCTGCGGTGGTCTCTCCTCACAGCTCCACAGTGGTCAGCTGCTGGCTCTCTGCAGTTTCCTTCTTCTCCTCTGTCTGCTGTTTTTGTTTTTTTGTTCTCAGTCACTTTGACTTTCTTTCCTCATCACAGCGAGCAGCACATTAAATCAGCAGGTTCAGATGAGCTGAGGTTGTGCCCAGTGGTGGTCTGACACTCCATCCTGTGCTGTGCTGCTCAGAGCCCCTCTGACTCCTGTATGGAGTGTGCTGGACCACCCTGTGCTCACGAGAGGCCCTCACACACACACACACACACAGTGTACAGTAACAGCTGTGTGTTTTTGTCTTTTCCGGACCCTCACATTAAATTACAGACAGTATTCCCCCCGTTGCTCTCTGTCAGTCTGACGTTCTGCTGATTGTCTTTGTCTGATTTTCTGGTCGTCTTTCTTTTCTTAAATCATCAAACACCCAACATGCATTTCTCTGTGGCAGTGGCAGCTAAACTCTCAGAATTCAAATGCAGCAGCGCAAACTGATGTGCTTTTTTATTTTGATGACATTTGCTGTTTAACTGATTTGTAACTTTATATCAAACAAAACTAAACGACTGTGTCTGTCGGTTTTGAAGCACCAAGGAGCACCGCACTGCATGAGTCTGTTAGCCATTATCACTATAAGGACAATTAGAGTTCTTAATAAAGATAGAAATGATGTCAAGATCTCTCCAGAACAATCCTCTGTTATATTTTAAGTCTTAGATACTCTATTTTATATTAATATTATAGTTTTCTTAAATTCAAACTGTATTAGAGTTTCCTCTAGGTACTCCAGTTTCCTCCCACAGTCCAAAGACATGCAGGTTAGGCGCATTGGCAATTCTAAATTGTCCCCACTGTTTGCTGGGTGTATGTGTGTGTGTGCCCTGTGGTGGGCTGGTGCCCTGCCCGGGGTTTGTTTCCTGCCTTGCGCCCTGTGTTGGCTGAGATTGGCTCCAGCAGACCCCTATGACCCTGTAGTTAGGTTATAGAGGGTTGGGTAATGAAAGGATGGAAGCCCAATGATGGCAGACGTACGACTTTACAGGAGTTCGTGTGTCGTGTTGCTGAACTACCCCCTCCTCATCGACACAGACAGTGAAGTGGTCTTCACCACACAAAAGTACATACGTCATACTCAGGTGGTCTGTTAATACAAAGTTCATGTGAGGCCCCCACTTCACTTCTTGTGTCACTGAAGCACCTTGTAGTGTCACAAGTCACATATTTATGTCAATAGTCCGCATAGTGCAATGCATTTTGGGGTACAGCAGTTCAGCAGTCTTCATGTTGTAAAACAGCTCTGCACAGGGAGCCCACCCTTCGTCAGACACTCGCATGTCTTCACAAGAAGTAAAATGTTAGGTTTGAAAACACAATGGCAGGTCTGAAACTTGAAAGTACAAATTATGAGAAAGACTTTGGTGTTATAATGGACTCAACCAGAAGCCATTAAGACGGTTAAGAGAATGTCAGGTTATATAGCGCCCTGATGTGTACAGCAGATTTCCAGACTGTCAGCTGTCAGATTTCCACTGTCCACAAAACAGCAGGCCACCCATTATATCCATCTTAATAAAAGTTTCTGTTTGTTGTTCATCCAGTTGCTTTGTCTATATCATTCCAACAGATGGCACTTCGTAAACATTTTTAGTGTATTTGTAATTCCAATAGATGGTGTATAATAAACATTACCACTTCTTGTAGAAATCCTGTGCTAAATGGCGTATCACAGAGACACGGCAATGGAGCAGACACACAGAACTGCAACCGTTAACACTGAACACATCCAACAGAGAGTAACTGCCAGATGGACAGACAACAGCTTATCCACCTTAATAAAAGGAAAAGAATCTGTGTGTCTGCGTATCTGTGTGTCTGTCTGGTTGCCATGTCTCTGTCATTCCAACATGTGGTGCTTTTCAAACATTTGTAACAATTCATCACATTTGATTTCCAACAGATGGTTGTAGCAAATGTAAATCTCTGTGTCTGTTACAAGACATTTGGGACGGGATTCATAAAAGTAGTGTTAATGTTTGTGATGCTCCATTTGTTGAAATTACAAATGTTGCCCACTTTCTTGCAGCCTGAAATACAAAAACACATTCCAATAGATATTGCACTGCCAATCTCAACACTGAGTATGTCAAACAGAAAGAAACTGCCAGATGGAAAAAAACAAGCAGCATATCTGAAGAGCCATAAGCTTCCTTTAGGGAAAGGGATCAAATGTATAGACGTATGATGAGACCGTGTGAAGAACCCAAACCTAAGAATGTCAGGGGCAAAAGAAATCAAGAAGCGATACACAAGACCAGGAATGATGAATTGCCTGAGGATACGAATGTGCAAATTGTTTTGGATGTCCGTGCACACGCAATGCTCAGGAAGAATAAACTCCAGAGGAACATGGAGAGTGAAATCAAAAGAATACCACAGCCATTGTAGCAGTGCGGGCCCAGGAGACACCAAAAACAATGAGAGCCAGACTAGAGTGTGATGTTCAGCGTAGCAGGGAGTAAAGTCAAAGGGAAAGGGGAGACCCAAATCTTACTACAACTCTCGAGATTGAAGGATTGCAGTTAAAGATTTATTGCTAGCAAATGGACATACAGTAGGTGTTGTAATGAACCTCTGCGTCTGGTGCCAGACAGGTAAAGGTGCAGATTCTGTGAATTTCATGAAATGCATCAGGCACTCAAATTGTTCTTTCTGTGAATATTATCCCTCCTCCTCATATAAGACCGTATTGTTTCCAGTTAAATGATGATTGCCAAGGACAGCCAGAGGATTAGTTTCCTTGATCTGAACTTGGATGCAAAGGTATATTCACTACTATTTCCACACAGGTATGATAGCTGGACACCATATATTAGGTTGGAACCTCCAGGAGCTCTACATGGAGTACAAAGAAGAACAACTGCAGCAAATCCGAGGGTCAAGGTAACACAAATACAGAATAACTGTTAACAGCTGGGAATAAGGGACGATACCTTCAACCAGTTTTTGGGTGCAGGGAGGCTGAGCCAGCAACATTCGGTTGATTCTTATGTGAGGACAGAAGTAAATCGAATGAACTATGTTGTCAAGCCCAAGCATGATTGAGGATCAAAATGTACAATGGGTGGATGGGTCACCTAAACACAACTACACAAGTGCACACATTAGCTCCAGGAAGGGTTTATATACTTTCTTCAGCATTTGAAAGGAGGTTCAAGGTATATGATTAAAAACTATCAGGATGCAATATCATTAGTGCGTGGATATGCGTCACCTGACATCATACCTACAAAAACTCTAGGACTAGGCCAGAGGCCAGAGACAAGGCCCAATATCATTATAGGAGTGTTTCATCTAAAGCTAAGAGTTTATGGATGATATCAGGCAGAAGCAGATGTTAGGAGTGTTTGTGACAAGAGTCCATGTTATTGAGTTTCAGAAGATAGGGCTGCCTCACGCACACATCATTCTGTTTCTCAGGAGAAAAGATAAGCCACAAAATATCGATGTTATCAACATGCTGGTAAGCGCAGAACTTCCAAACCCTACACAAGACCCTAACCTCCATGAGATCACAGTTAAAAATAAGATTGACAGTGCATGTGGTCATTTGAATCTGTCAGCTCCATGTATAGTAGAAGGTCAGTGCTCAAAAAATTTCCTAAAGGAATAATAAGAGGGAGGCATCATGCAATGAGGATGGAAATCTGAAAAATAGGCAGTGATGAAGAGTTAAGATAATTGGAAGGACAGCAATGAATGAGTGGTTAGTAAATTACAATCTGTATCTGAGTCATGTGAAGGACCTTTTCAAATACGAATACAAGGGACTTGATTGTGTCAACATTGTCATTAGAGAGGGTACTACTCTTGAACATTCGTGAACTCTTAGTATATCAGCGCCCCTAGGCAGTGTGGTGGCTGTTCTGATTTGATGTCTGCAAGCATTCGCATATAAGTATGCAGTTGAATTTAAGGAGGAAACTGAAGTATGCATATTGGATAGGGGTAGGGGTAGAGATACCACCTTGACAGCCTGGTTTAAGCTGAATAAGAACATACTTGGAGTGAGGGAATATTTTTATTGGGAATTGATCGTGAAAAGACAGATAAAGAACATACCAATGTTGTCTAAGTCTGCTTTTACTACACATTAAAGGGGCTCGAGGACCTTAGAACAATCAAAGGGGTGGTCTATGGATCATTCACGTAGGCTGCAAGAGTGAGGGGCCTTGTCAATGATGATTGGTTATTGAACAGGTCCTTGGAAAACTCTGTACTCTTTGGGATTTGCCGCAGCTGCTTAAGGTCTTTGCCTTCATTTGCGTCTTTGATGCACCAATTAATTCACAAGAATTGTCTGTAAAATACAGGAGAAGGTTGTGTGAGATGGTTGTATGACACTATCAAGGGCATGCAGAGGGCTGTGCTTTGTGTGAAAACTGAGTGCTGCTTGACACAGAGGGAACTCTAATGTACCATGGAAAACAATGCAGGGATTTCTACCTCCCTGTAACGGGGCCGGTCACGGGATATACAAAAGTATTTTGAGGCAGTTCATGAACTCGGCCAAGCGATGGTATTGGTTATGACTATGAATACCATTCAGTGGGATGCATATCACATTTCCTTTTCTATCTCTCTTTTATTTAACATTTTATTAATTGTATTAAAATCAAATAACATTCCATACAAGCAAGTCAAGTTTAACAAAACTAAGTTCGAAACAAATTGATCCCCACCCATGAGAAAGAGAGCTTGGTCAGCAGAGTAAAACTTTAATAATAGTAAAAAAATGCAGATAAAAAAATAAATAAAAATAAATAGGATAATAAAAAAAGGAGAGAAAACCTGCTTCCTCAATTTAAATTCTTATTCTAAAATGTTATTCATTATTTCCTGCCACATTTTGAAAAAAGTTTTGCACAGAATTTCATTTTTTCCAGCTGCAAACAGCATATAACATCAGTTACCCACTAACTTAGAATAGGAGAGTTAGGATTCTTCTAATTGAGTGATATAAGTCTGCGTGCGAGTAGTGAAGTAAAAGTCATTACAGTTTGTTTGTCCTTCTCCACTTGAAGCCCCTCAGTAAGCCCACCAAACATAGCTGTTAGTGGATTAGGAGGGATTGTGACTCCAAGGCTGTCTGATAGGCAGTTAAAGATTTTGGTCCAGAATGATGTTAATTTGGTGTGGCCCAGTGAGGCTGGAGCTCGATTGCAACGTTTGCAGGTTGGATTTTGTACTGGAAACATTTTGGACAGTTTTAAGCGAGACAGATGTGCTCGATATATAATTTTGAGTCGAATAATTCTATGCTTTGCACATATGGAGCTCGAGTGAATTCTGTGCATTGCTACTTTCCACTCCTTTTCTGAAGTGTTGATGTTGAGTAAGAGATCTTTTCCTCACTCTATTTTTGGATCTTTGAGAGTAAGGGACTTTTAAAAAGTTTTAAATATTAGAGAAATGCTGTCTGAGTCCTCTATATTTTTTACAACATAGAGGGAGGATTGTTCATGCTTTCTTTCTCCTTCATTTGTCAAATGACTGCAGGGTTGTTGTAGAGCACAATGGCTCGTGTTGCTTCATACACAGAAAGTGTTTAGTTATTTTGTAACCCATTTATAAATATAACGACACAATACAGAGGTGTGCGCTCATTGAGGTGTATCAATATGTATATCTTTGTAATGAATGCTTTAGTACGAATTAGATCATAAGTATCTTTTTCAGTGATTATTAAAAAAGACCTGATGCTTGATATCCGTGTGTTTAGATAAACCTTGGCCTGTTGATTTCAAACACGTGAAAGTTCTTTGTGTCAAGTTGTGTCACTAATCCCAGACAATGCTGTGACTGTCCACTCAGATCCTAAATTTGATTCAGTTTATCGTATTCCATGATTGTGATCAAGTGTGTTCAAGTGAAATGCCATTATATGAATATTCACAGCTGAAGTCATTTTGTCTTTAAATTCCTTGACTTTGCTCTCTGGTGTCAGTTCTCATCTCAGGTTTCTCCAGTTTGCACTGAGTTTTATTTCATTTATTCCCCTGACGGCTCTTCCTTTCCCCTAACCACAGGCAGATGAGCTGTGGTTTACACCATCTGTTACCCTAATGAAGTTGTTAAAGTGTCTCCCTTCAGAGAATTGTCTTTATTGGCCAGGTACACTAATATAGTGAAGATGTTCGTTTTTATAGTGTTGTTCTAACAATCAAGGAGAGAACAAAACATAAGAAGATCAAGTATAAGACAGTGTAAAATGATTTCAATATGTTTTATATCACATAATTTAAACTGTTCAGAGGATTATAAACAATTTTGCTGTATAATTTAACTGTAAGCACTCTTTCCAAGGAGCAGCTCGTGTACACATAAAAGGAGAAGGAGGATGAGCTGCTACAGACAGAGGGCCGTTTCACCCTGAGAAGATCTATTCTGCAGTCTAAAGAGTAGACAGACATCTTTTCCAGACTACTAAGATTAAGAAGGTCAAATCTTTAAAACATTTTTTGGATTTTCCACACGTGCAAAAGAGAAGCTCTTGAACCATTGGTTATCTTTGTTCATGCTCACTTCATAGACGTGTACTGATGCGGTCTGTGAAAATGACATTAGACAGAGAGCGGCTAGTGGTGTTCAACTTGGCCCTCACAATCTTTATAAAGTCATCATCTGCTGAACTGAAGAGAAGACCCAGGAAAGAAGAGAAGCAGAACAATCACAGCCACAGAGCCATTAAGAGACTGAAAAGCCTCACACATTTAGATGTGTCGGTGTTGCATCATCTGTGACAGCTCCTCAAATAGCCAGTTTGGATCTCTGATTTGCACATCCAATTACCTTTCTGTTTGCTTTCACTTTTTGGGCACATTTAAGAATGTTAAGAAGAAGTTTGGGGAGGCTGATGACGCAAGTGACAGGGTGGTAAAGTCAGCCAGCTGTTTTCACTTGAGGATTTGTCTTCCATCTCACTGGACAACTCAGGTTCAAATTCAAACTCGTCTCTTTCATTGATAGCGTCAGCGGAGAGCTCCTCTCTATCCATCACAGAGAGAAGTTCTCTGCAGGAGCTAAGACCTGTGGGAAATCCAAACTTTTTGAAGGAAGTTGATTTGCAGACTGATGCAAGTGCTTTTGGATTGGGGTCGGTGCTTTCTCAATGTTTCAATGGGGAGGAAGATCCTGTCACGTTTCTCAGCAGGAAGCTGCTTCCCAGGGAATGTTATTACTCAGCCATTGAGAAGGAATGTTTGGCGGTTAAGTGGGAAGTCGAGGCCCTCCGGTAGTACTTGTGTGGTTTACCCATGTGACAGACCACACCCCACTTCAGTGGCTCTACAGACAGAAGGATGCGAATGCCCGGCTCACTCAGTGGATTATTAACTTACAGCTGTTTGCTTTTGATCTTCACCTTAACATCCCAAGGCTGCTCACGTCAGCACTGATGTTCTCTCATGCCTGGATGAGCTCGGCTTGGGTGGTCACTTTGTCCACACCAGTGTGGTCAAAGTTAAGGGACGGGGGTATTTGAGTCTACTCAGCTCTTTTGAGACACTTCCGAACAGGGCTGCATGGCAGAATGCCATTGACATGTCTAGCGAGAGCTGCTTGTTCATCGCCGAGGCAATTGCAAGGTCACAGCCTTCCTGTGAAACGTGTTCGTCACCTGAAGGTTGATGCAGGGAACATTCTAACTTGGCCCCATACCTGTTCGTTTGTTGTATCTGTGTGAGAGGAAGTGGTAGCTCCCAGTTGAATTAATAACTTTACTGTTCTTGTTTGTATTGGAATAAAGCTCTGAGGCTAAGGATCTGTGCTGGTATCCAGAAGGTTGCCAGTTCGAATCCCTGTCACTGCCAAAAAAAGATCTTTCTCTGTTGGGCCCTTGAGCAAGACCCTTAACCTGTAATTGCTCCAAGGGATCCCCAAGAAGCACATCATATCCTGCTACCACCAGGGCAAGATGAGGCTGTGGCAGCCGCTCCTGCCCTTGCTTGTCTCAGGGATGTACTGGTGTAGATGGCTCCCTTGGACTACCTCAAGTGCTTATTATTCTGCTTCAACCACACGGCAACACTGATGGGGTCTTCTCCTCAACATTTTGCTTTCGATCCATTCTTTGCAGCCCCACTTCTGCTACCATTTGTCGAATTTTGAATCCAGAGTTGTACAGAAAGTCCTTTGAAACTTTCTTTATTCTTGAACTTAAAAGAACAATATATTTAAAAGCGTCTTTTAAAAACACTGCTAATGTGGTAAACTTCACTCATTTGAGTTTTGTCATCTCTTCTTGGAAATGCAAAGAACGCACAGGCCTCACCATTTGCACAGTTGATGGCTAAGAAGAGGCTAAATTACTGGTTTGAAAGGCTATGGCTCTGGGAAAGAATTGTAATTGACCTGAAACGTTTACCACAGGTTAGTTTATGGAACAAGTGATGAGCTGGCGAGATGAGTCTGTGGTGGTCCTTATGACACGGTTCGTGACACGAGATGTCTACAGGTCTGCCACAGATGGAATTGCCCAGCAGACCTCACCACACGCTATCATTTATTTTTGGAGTGTGCCATTACTGAGCCAAACCAAACAACAACTGGGGGATTGGCTGGCAAATATTGAAATTCTTTAGTTGGTGTAAGAAGTACAATCACCGCTGTGCCTTCTTAGTGATGTTGGTGGTGTGGTAGTTGTGCTCAGAACTTTGAAGGATTTCACCATACTGACAGCTGAATCATTCATTTCTAGTGTTAGAGGTTGTGACTGCTGTTTGTGAAAGTCAATGGCCATTTCCACTGTCCCAGTGGTATTGAGCACCAGGTTGTTGAAGCTCACCAAGGTACAAGATGAGACCCCTCATTTTTGTAACGTGCTTCATTGCCATTAGTTATTAGACCAATAGTGGTGGTGTCATCTGCGAACTAAATGATATTTACTGAAGGATTAATAGACCTACCGCCATTGATGTACAAGGAATAAAGTAGGGGATAAAACTCCACAGCCTTGATGGACACCTGTGTTAAAATGGAGGCAGTCTGATAGGTGGGAGCCCACACAAACGTACTGTTTGTGGTTTATCAGAAAACTGTGAATCCATTTAGAGATGGTAGGATTCAGTTAAGTTAACAACAGCACAGACCCAATGGTGTTAAAAGCTGAGCTGACATCTACAAACAGGATTCTGGCAGAAGTTTCTTTACAGTCCTGGGACCTCATGTATAAACGGTGCATACGCACAGAAATGTTGTGTAAGAACGTTTCCACGTTCAAATCATGATGTATAAAACCTAAACATGGCGTAAAGCCACGCACATTTCCACGGTACCTCATACCTTGTCGTACGCAAGTTCTCCGCCGGTTTTGCAGACTGGCGGCACCCAACGTCAAAGCAGTGCTACTGTTTCTGCGTGGTTATCCTTTCTTTTCCTGATGCGGCTTCATAAATACACTGAAATGAACTGCATATTGTTTATTAGTGTAATGCATCTGATTGTAATTAACCAGTAACAATATAATGGTCCATGGAATGGTCAAACTATTCTAAATACCATAACTGCTTTAGTGTTGTTACTCTCACTGCACCTTCTTTTTCTTTTTCTTTCAGTTGCTCCCGTAGGGGTTGCCGCATCGGATCATCTTTTTCTATATTACTCTCACTGAACCACTCGGAGAAGCTGATCAGAAAGAGAATTATCAGTATACCGCATCAAGCACACGCTGCCTCAGCCATGCTTCCTATTTGAACTGCTTCTCACACGGCAAACACTTCAAACCTTTCCTCTACGGACCTCGCGGTTCAGAAACAGTTTCATCCCAAGAGCTCTAAACGCACTCAATCAGTCCATCAACTGCTCCTGGTAGAACTGTTTGTACTTTAAGTACAATCACCTCACTGTAAACTTGTGATACAGTTATAATATTGCACAACCTGAGCCACTTTATAAAGTGCGTATTTACATATGATGATGATATCATTTTTAAGATGAAATGCAGCAAAATATGTTTATTATATTATACAGATGAAACTTTGACTTCATTTAAGTAATCTATATTGTTAATAATGAAAGGACACGGTGTTGCTATGCGAGCAAAGATCTGGCGCTCCACTCACGAATTGTTCCTGCATCGCACTGTATGCTTCACTGGGACTGGCGTGAAGGATAGAATAATTAAACATGTACTAGGAAGATTTTTAAATGTTCCTTAAAAGTTTTGAAGAATCGGCATTATAAGCTTACACATGGCTTAATGTCCATTACAGAGCTGATTGTGTGGCGATCGGTTACTTGGAGAAAGAAAAGGAAGGACAGGAATTGGAGGTTAGTACGTTTGAAAGAGACAATACTGCAGGGGAGGCCTTAGGCATGTGCAAACTGTGCACATGCATAGGGCCGCCAAATCCCAGGGGCCGCCAAGGCAATATATATTGAATATAAAACAGAAAGAGAAAATAACGACACAGCTAAAAGTGCAGCAGCAAATTTCGGCAAAAGTTAAATGCTTGTGTCATGAGCACGAGGCGGCTATGCAGTGTCTGCAACGGACGTGGTCATCCACCGTGCATAAAATACCATATTGACATTGGCGGGCAAAGGAGCCACAGATTCTTTCTCTACCCAGGGCCGCCATGAGCCTAGAGCCGCCCCTGAGTACTGCTGCAATAAATTATTTCATCGAAGGTCGCACCACCGTGTTCCAATGTTTAATAACGTGCTTTAACTCCTATCATCATGAAAATGATATCATGTATATGTTTTATATTGGTAGAGTAATATATATATATTACTTTACTTTCCCCTGTTGCCTTATTAATATATAGCCTTAGAATGCCTAATCTCACAGACCTACCACTGTTTATAAGGTATTATTGTATATGCCTTATCCCCAACTTCCCATCTATATCTATAACCTCAGGCAATTAGATGTAGTAAAAAACAAGCAGGAGTTAAGTTACACATAAAATAATGTATTACTGATAATATTCATAAATAATAACAAAATGCAAAGTACATTTGAATATTGGCAACCATACAACCTGATAAAATGGTGATGTGTAATTCAGTTGGCACACAGACTTGTAGTTACTTAAAATGTCTCTAGTTAAGGCATCGTTGGTGCTCAGCTTTCAGCCACATGTCTGTTCAATATGTCTGCTGAGCTGTGCTCTTCATTGTGTTGTCTTCATCATCACTGGTTAGCAAGAGAGATACTTCTTCATCATATGTTGGTTAGAGAGAGAAAGAATGTGGTTGAGCAAGCAAATTTATAGGTTTTCTGTCCAACCCCTACAGCCAATCCAGACAGCAATATCTCAGACCAATGGGGGGAAATAGTACATCTTAACACCTGCAACCCCCTCAAGACCATATGTTAAGCTAACCTGACTTTATGTGGGGGGTGAGAGAAAGACTTTAGCAAAGAAACTCGCCAAACTGGTTTAAGACACAATCCCCAAATCCTGTCGTGAAATTACAAAGAGACAGTCGTAAACTGGGCGGCAAACACGAATGCCTCTCACCAAAGTAATACTAAATTACATTGCACATCCTAAATTATATATAAAGACATACAAAACATTTATCAAGTTATATGCAAAATCCTTACATCACAACACTATACTTCTCAGTATTTTAGTTATTCAGAGAGCTGTAATATCACGAATGTAATGGATTCTGTGTCCTGTCGGAGGTAGAGAAAGCCGGTTTAAGAAGCACGTAGTGATTCACACACATAGAGCACAGAGAAGAATACATAGAAAACAAAGCATTTAATGTGCTACTTTACTTACGATGTGATTTGATAACCTAGTTAATTAAACGATTTTAAGATGAAGTTTATGATGTTCTACTTTAATGACAAAATAAACTACATGATTAAAGTGGAAATTTCGAGATTAAAATTGACATTTCGTGCTTTTTCCCCACCGTGTGCCTTTTTTTTTTTCTCTGTATTCTAATAAGCTTTCATATGACACTCAGACGGTGGACTATGACTCACCTTTTCACAGCGGCTTTGATATGTGACAACTCCTTTTTTTTTTCAGACACTGTGCGACTTTGTGAACTTGAGCTTTTGAGTTTCTCCAACACACTATGTCAATCGATCAGCTTTCTTTTGTTGTTTATACCACTGTTTAAACCAACAAATAGTATGTTTTTCTTTGCCTCCACTTTTTGCTGAAATTCTTCCATTTTGCCTCTTGCTTTTCCCATTATCTTTTCACAGAATGCTGAGCTTAAGGGCTATTTATATTGATTTGCATATTCAAAGAGGCGTAATTCTGGGAGGAGTTGGAGCAGGACAGCAGGCGCATGCACGAGCATTACTTTTCACACTGACCGGGATTTGTGTAGCGGAAGAACATGGAAGTTGGTGAACGCACAGATTCCTACATCTGGATTTTTCTGTGCATAAGCACATTTCGGCTTTTGTGCTTACGTCATGTTATAGTGCAAATTCTACGCACGCCATTATACATGAGGCCCCTGGTGCTCCACACAAAGTGAAGGCCCATGTTGATGGCTTCATCCACAAATCTGTGTGCTCGATATGCAAACTGAAGAGGGTCGATGTCAGTAGCAGTAAAAGATAGGTTAGAAGAAGCCGTTAAGATAATTTCATTAAAACTGATGTAAGAGCAATAGGCCTGCAATCACTAAGGCAGCTGATTTGATCACTTTTAGGAACAGGAACAGAAGATTTAAAGCAATCAGGTCCAGTGAACAGAGCGAAAGACGAGTTAAATATGTCTGTGAAGAGAGGCGCGAGCGGCCTGCACTGGTTTGATTGTGTCAGGTGAGATAGAGGCCGGCTGACATTTTACACTTCTGTGTTGTAAACAACTTCCTGACGTCATTGTATTCCTTCATAGAAATGGGAGAAGAGTGGAAAGGCTTTGTGAAGAAGTGCCTGCTGATAAAACCACTTGAGAGCTGAAGGAGCCGATGGGATGAAAGGACTCAGCAGCTTTTTGGTCAAATCTGCCATAGATCTTGTGAAGTTTGTCAGGGAGAGATGGGGAGTCTGAATGAGCATTGGGAGATGACTTTTAGGAATTAGTAACAGACTGAAGGCTTCTCCACACAGAGGAGCGACTCTCTGCTCAACACTGAAGCTCCAGTTTATTTCTGTATTTCCAATTAGCGTATCTGACTGCGTTGTGTAGCTGATTCCTGGCCAGTCTGTTGGCATCCTTATCACCAGTTTTAAGGGCTTTTTCTTTCACTTGACAGAGAGTCCTTAGATCTTTGGTGAGCCTCGGCTTTCCATTGTTATAAATCACAATAAATTTGCTGGGAATTCAAACCTCTTCACAGAAGCTGATATAAGATGTCACAGTGTCAGTCAGCTCATGAATGTTTTCACAAGCATTTTTAAAAACGTGCCAATATGTACATTTGCTGTGGTGTGAAATTTTGTATATAAGTTAATAAATATATTGTATGTCTTTATTGGTAACTTAGACAAAGTGATGTAATACTAATGTCTATCATTAATAAGAACAGCAATGGTCTGATGGCTAAGGAATCTTTGTAATTTTACGACAGGGTCGGAGGAAATGCCTGAAACCAGTCTGGCAAGTGATTTTCTTCAGGACCCTCTCAATCAACCCCCACAGGAAAGCCAATCCACCCAGCTGGAAAGCATCAGCTGAGCAAATGGCTTGGGCGCAGGTGTGAAAGGTATTGTGTGCCCCATTGGTCTGAAGTATGGCTGTTTCGGATTGGTCTGAATCAGAGGCCATTCTGTAGCACGACGCCCTATTGGTGTAAAGGTTTGGACAAAGAATGCATAAATTCAGTTGTTTTAGCCCTCCCTCTCTCTCTCTCTTATACAATCTGATGAAAGAGCATCTCAAACACCATAGCCATGAGGAGCACTACTCAGCAGCCACACTGAGCCAGGCATGTGGCCTGTTCTGAAGAAAGATGACCACACATGATGCCTTAACTAGAGAAATTTAAAGTAAGTAACTAACAAGTCTGTGTGCCACCTGAAACGACACATCAGAATTTATCAGGTTGTATGGCTGCTCATGTCCACTTGTACTTTGCTTATTATTATTTATGAATATCATCAATAATACTTTATTTAAAGTGTAACTCAACTCCTGCTTGTCTTTTACTACACCTAATTGCCAGAGGTTATAAATATAGAAGGGAGGTGGGTGAGAAGTTATATGGTACAATACCTTATAAACAGTGGTAAGTTTGTGAGATTTGAGGCATTCTGACAAAGGCTACACATTAATAATACAAAAGGGGAAAGGAGAGTAATAAATTACCCTACCAAGACAAAACAACAGTCCAGACAGTCTTGTAATGTTCTTGATGGTTTAGCTAATTTTAGCCTTTATTCATAAGTGGGTTTCCATGACTGTTCCTGAAACTAGTGAAGTAATCTGGCAACTGCTGCTCCACTTCATTCATGTTCATGTCAGGCGGGATGTAAACTCCAACAAGAATAACTGAAGACAATTCTCAAGGTGAATAGAATGACTTATATGGAAGGAAAACATTTATATGTCATAGCATATTAGCATAAATAGCCATAAAAGTAATTTGCAGCTTCTGAAACATTAGATTAAGCATAAATTAGAATGTCAAGCAAATAAGATAGGTCAAGTAAATAGTTAAATAAAAAACATTAGTCATATTGCATTATTTTTAAGCTTGAAGCAAAATCTAATATGGGAAAAGGAAGGACAGAATAGAAAGACAATAACACTCAGAAACTGTCGAGGACTGGGGGTGTGTGCACCTGTGTTCAACAAGTTAGGAAGCTAAGGAACGATTTTAGTGAAAAATGGCCTTGGTAGGCATGCAAGAAGCCAGCTGGAGTGGTGAATCAGCATAAAGACAGCAAAAGGCATTGCTATAAATGAGGCCAAGATGATGTAATGCATAAAAAGTAAAATTAGTATATTCAGGCACTAGCATAAATAACTGTAGAAAAATATATTAGAATTAGCGTAGAAATTAAGCCAAATCAAGCATGCCAAGCAAATGATTAAATAAAGGCATGTGCCATATTTCTTTTTAATTAAAAGCTTAGCTTTGGGCGTCAAATAAACTACGAAGGGGAAATGATGAGAGGAAACCCATAAATGGAAGAGAGGGAACATCTGTATCGGCCTTGGTCAATAAAAAGAATAAGCAAAACAGAAACTGAAGATGGACAATAGACATTGAAAACAGCAGAGGCCAGCTGCAGGGAAAGTTAGAAGATGATGATGCTTCCCATGAGAACTCGAGAAATTGGCCAGACAGGTGCAAAAGGGAGTCAGAGAAAAACAGCAAATGAGCTAATTGAGCGAGGTTGGAGTGATAAGAAATGACTATATGTTTTGAGTTCTGAACTGATTAGGGCTTAATCTGATTTGGCCGAATTGAGTTGAGTCCGTGTTGTTGATTTATTGCAATAAAGCATTAAACTCTGTTTGCCTATCCCGGGTCCTAATAAGCCTTCATTTTCAGGTCTCTTGGTGACAATTTTTCGCCACGACACTTACAGTTGTTGGGGCGTAACATACGGCAAAGATTCTCACCTTGAAAGAAGGCTCTAGGAGTCGAAGGATACACAAACAGAGTAATTAGTTTTATTGCAATAAACAATAACACAGACTCAAACCAATTAGGCCAAACTGAGCTGAGCCCCAAACAAGCCAAAAATCACAGTTTATATAATCAATTCTTATAATCTTGACCTTGTTTGTAACAATTCATTTGCTTTTTATCCTGACTCCCTACTCCAGCTGGCTTCTCATGGGCCCTTTCTTGGCCACCAATATTGTTCTTAGCTTATCATTTGTCTTCATTCTTGGCTTCCCTTATTTCCTAACTGGTCTTCAAACAACAGGTATTCCTTCTTTGACCTCAGGCAGTTTCTGTTCGAAATTCTTCCATTTCTTTGTCTTTCTGAATTACTTAATATTGGTGGTTTCTCTCTGAGCTTAACTAAAAAAGAAATATGTCAAATGCCTTCAATTAACTATTTACTTGACATACCTACTTGTGAATTTCCCCTTGGGATTAATAAGGTATCTATCTATCTATCTATCTATCTATCTATCTATCTATCTATCTATCTATCTATCTATCTATCTATCTATCTATCTATCTAATTCACACTAAGTTTAATGCTTACAGAAGTTCTTACATTTATCCATGCCAATACATGAATTTTAATTTTCTATATAGTTAATAGCAAATAGTCCCAGATTACAGGAGCAGCGCTTTGATAATATGGACACATCAGTACACCAATTGTTATTAATATACAGTATTAATAAAGTATAAAGTATTCAGACCCCCTTCAATTTTTCACTCTTTGTTATACTGCAGCCATTTGCTAAAATCATTTAAATTATTTTTTCCCTCATTAATGTACAAACAGCACCCCATATTGACAGAAAAAAAAAGAATTTTTGAAATTGTTGCAGATTTATTAAAAAAGAAAAACTGAAATATCACCTGGTCCTAAGTATTCAGACCCTTCGCTCAGTATTTAGTAGAAGCCCCCTTTTGAGCTCATACAGCCATGAGTCTTCTTGGGAAAGATGCAACAAGTTTTTCACACCTGGATTTGGGGATCCTCTGCCATTCCTCCTTGCAGATCCTCTCCAGTTTTGTCAGGTTGGATGGTAAACGTTGGTGGGCAGCCATTTTTAGGTCTCTCCAGAGATGCTCAATTGGGTTTAAGTCAGGGCTTTGGCTGGGCCATTCAAGAACAGTCACAGAGTTGTTGTGAAGCCACTCCTTCGTTATTTTAGCTGTGTGCTTAGGGTCATTGTCTTGTTGGGAGGTAAACCTTCGGCCCAGTCTGAGGTCCTTAGCACTCTGGAGAAGGTTTTTGTCCAGGATATCCCTGTACTTGGCCGCATTCATCTTTCCCTCGATTGCAACCAGTCGTCCTGTCCCTGCAGCTGAAAAACACCCCCACAGCATGATGCTGCCACCGCCATGCTTCACTGTGGGAACTGTATTGGACAAGTGATGAGCAGTGCCTAGTTGTCTCCACACATACTGCTTAGAATTAAGGCCAAAAAGTTCTATCTTGGAGTTTGCTAAAAGACACCTGAAGGACTCTGAGATGGTGAGAAATAAGATTCTCTGGTCTGATGAGACCAAGATAGAACTTTTTGGCCTTAATTCTAAGCGGTATGTGTGGACACAACCTCGCTGTAATGGTTTGTGTGGGTTTCCTCTGTGTGCTCCAGTGTCCTCCCACAGTCCAAAGACAAGCAGATCAGGTGAACTGGCCATCCTGCAATTAGCTGGCACCCAGTCCAGGGTTTGTTCCCTGCCTTGCGTCCAATTCTAGCTGGGATAGGCTACACCAGACCCCCATGGCCCTGGATAAAGATAAAGGTTTAGAGAATGGATGACTAACTGTTCCCAGATTCTCTAAAAACACAAGGTGGGCTACTGCAGTTACGCAGATGACACACAGATTTACTGATCTATAGCACCCAATGACCCTGACTCTCTGTGCCCTCTGATCCAGTGTCTGTCTTGTATTACTGAATAGTCATTGGAAAAGTCGTTGAAAAAATAGAAATAGTGAATGTTTTAGAAATAAACTTGACCCCTTGGCACAGGCGAAAATGAAGAACTTAGCTGTGATCACGGACTCTCATTTTTTCACTTAAGAAATATTGCAAAAGTTAGACCTCTTATAACATTACAAGACACTGTCGATGAGACCCACCGAATTAAACTGACGAATATGAAGATTAAAAGTAAGTAGATGGATTTCAGCACCTTTATGTTAGGTAGAATGCCCAGCAGGAGCCTGGTGATCTCTTGGCCTCAGATTTTTGTTTTTTTTTCTCTAGCATCTCACTGTAAGCATAAGCCTAATATGTTCCTGTGCTCTGTGCAAATCTATTTTATCAATCTGCTTTTTTCTGCTCACATGCACAGCTGACACAGAGCCAGATTAAGCACACAGACTCACACAGAAGTGGCAGGAATGCAGGTGGATTAGGACAAATGGACAGCATGCAGTCAGACTGTGAGATGCTGTAACTGTGTGCTATTTCTACCTGTTAAGTCAGCATGGAATTGTATCCTCGTTTATGCACCTGTTTGGAATTGCATGATTGCTTAAGGGGGTTCTGCATGTGAAGAAAGAGTATAAAGCCTTGGAACATTGCCAAGCACACCATTGAAGCCAATAGAAGATAACGCCACCTTTTCTTGAAAATGCTTTCCACTGCACCAAAAACACATACAGACTCCATGCCTCGGGCCCCCACTCCTGGACTGGGTTTTGTCACTGGCTTCATTCATCTGATATATAGTGTAATTAAATAAAGCTAAGCTATTTCTCCTGTGATTTCTTACCAGCATATCACAGGGGAGGGGTATTTCATTTTGTTATATCTGGGTAGATTTGGGTTAAGCAACATGCCACAATTCCGAAATAACTCATTCCCAGGTAGCGAGCGTCCCCTGTTGGTCATATGGAGGGTTTTGTTTTACCCTCAAGGTCATACTACAATAGGATAGGACTGATCTTAATGGATGTAAAAAACATCTTCAACTTCTACTACATATATATCTGTGCTATGTAAGTGCATATTGATTCTGTATAAATTACTTTTAATATATCATTTATTCATTTTATTTATTTATTATCTATAACTATTTCTAACTTGCTGTTTTGTTTTCCTCCTGTAACTCTTCTTTTATATCGTGTAGAGCACTTTGAGCTACATTCCCTGTATGAAAATGTGCTTCAGAAATAAAAATGTTTTTGTTGTTGTTATACAGCAAATGTCTTCTAAATTGAAAGTGTTAAAAAATATAAAAAAAGCCCTCTTTAAAGCTCACTCAGACTACTATTCCAAAATAATAGATTGCAATAATAAAAATCCTCAGGTACTGTTTAGAACAGTAGACAATTTAACAAATGGAAATTGCGAAAGTGCGAAATACAAACAGACAATTGCAGTACAGACTTTATGAACTTCTTTAATTAGGAAATTAAAAATATAAGATCCCAGATCTCAACTTCACAATGCAAACCACATACTAGCTTAGCAGACCCTGCCTCACATTACATTCAACACTTTAGAAATTTTTATCTTGTACCAGAGCAGGAAGTCTTGACTTTAATTTCTAAAATAAAACCTACTACTTGTTCCCTACATCCAGTGCCAACAAAACTAGTAAAGTGCACAATGGATGTTCTTGAATTTCCTATTCTTAACATTATCAATAGTTCATTATTGCATGGCACAGTACCTGATGCACTTAAAGTTTCAGTCATTAAACTATTACTTAAAAAGTCAGACCTAAACCCACACATTCTTAATAACTATAGACCTCTTTCAAATTTACCTGTTATCTCTAAAATACTACAAAAAGTAGTCGCCAATCAGCTTCAGTCACACCTTACGCATCAAAAATTATATGAGAAATTCCAGTCTGATTTCCACACTGGTCAAAGTACAGGAACAGTGTGTTGTAAAAGACATTCTGATATCCTTTAATGAATGAAAATCCACTGTAATTATGTTGCTAGACTTAAGTTCAGCATTTGACACCATTGACCATTCTATATTACTACACAGGCTGGAAAATGAGGTTGGCCATACAGGCACTCTGCTCGCTTGGTTTAGTTCTTATTTATCAAATCGATTCCAATATGTACAGAAATGTGCTGACAGGACTCCATCATTATACACAGAAGTTCAATATGGTGTCCCACAGGGCTCTGCATTCGGACTGTCACTGTTTTCACTTTACATGCTTCCACTGGGATCTCTCATTAGGGAACATAATGTTAATTTTCACTCGTATGCTGATGACACCCAGTTATACTTTTCTTTTAGATCAAATGAAGTTTCTCCAATGTTGTCTTTAATTAGTTGTGTTAGTGAATTAAAGGACTGGATGGATGACACAGATAAAACACAGATGTTAATTGTTGGAGGAAATGACACTGATCACAGCAATATTTTGTCATCATTTAACTCAGAGGAATCACACCGAGCGGTGTTTTGTTATTGGACTTCTGTGCTCGTCATGGATTGTCCATAACGAACACCATGTTCCAGCATAAGGGTGTTCATATGTGCACTTGGCACCAGGACACCCTAGGCCTCAGGTCGATGATCGACTTTGTGGTCGTGTCGTCGGACTTGCGGCCATATGTCTTGGACACTCGGGTGAAGAGAGGGGCGGAGCTGTCAACTGATCACCACCTGGTGGTGAGTTGGCTTCGATGGTGGGGGAAGATGCCGGTCAGACCTGGTAGGCCCAAACGTGTTGTGAGGGTCTGCTGGGAACGGCTGGCAGAGTCCCCTGTCAGAAGTAGCTTCAACTCCCACCTCCGGCAGAACTTCAACCACGTCCCGAGGGAGGTGGGGACATTGAGTCCGAATGGGCCATGTTCCGTGCCTCTATTGTTGAGGCGGCTGACCGGAGCTGTGGCCGCAAGGTGGTCGGTGCCTGTCGTGGCGGCAATCCCCGAACCCGCTGGTGGACACCGGCGTGAGGGATGCCTCCAAGCTGAAGAAGGAGTCCTATAGGACTTTTTTGTCCTGTGGGTCTCTGGAGGCAGCTGATAGGTACCGGCAGGCCAAGCGAACGCAGCTTCGGTTGTTGCTGAGGCAAAAACTCGGGCATGGGAGGAGTTTGAGAGGCCATGGAGAACGACTTTCGGACGGCTTCGAGGAGATTCTGGTCCACCGTCCGGCGTCTCAGGAGGGGGAAGCAGTGCAGTGTCAACACCGTATATGGTGGGGATGGTGCGCTGCTGACCTCGACTCAGGGCGTTGTGGGTCGGTGGGAGGAGTACTTCAAGACCTCCTCAATCCCACTAACATGCCTTCCAATGAGGAAGCAGAGCCTGGGGACTCTGAGGTGGGCTCTCCCATCTCTGGGACTGAAGTACCGAGGTGGTCAAAAACTCCTTGGTGGCAGGGCCCCGGGGTGGATGAGATACCGAGTTCCTTAAGGCTCTGGATGTTGTAGGACTGTCTTGGTTGACACGCCTCTGCAACATCGCATGGACATCGGGACAGTGCCTCTGGATTGGCAGACCGGGGTGGTGGTCCCCTCTTTAAAAGGGGACCGGAGGGTGTGTTCCAACTATAGAGGGATCACACTCCTCAGCCTCCCTGGAAAAGTCTATTCGGGGGTTCTGGAGAGGAGGGTCTGTTGGATAGTCGAACCTCGGATTCAGGAGGAACAGTGTGGTTTTAGTCCTGGTCGCGAACAGTGGACCAGCTCTTCACCCTTAGCAGAGTCCTGGAGGGTGCATGGGAGTTTGCCCGACCGGTCTACATGTGTTTTGTGGACTTGGAAAAGGCATTCGACCGTGTCCCTCGGGAATCCTGTGGGGGTGCTCGGGGAGTATGGGGTACCGACCCCTGATAAGAGCTGTTCGGTCTCTGTACAACCGTGTCAGAGCTTGGTCCGCATTGCCGCAGTAAGTCGAGCCCGCTTCCAGTGAGAGTTGGACTCCGCCAGGGCTGCCCTTTGTCACCATTCTGTTCATAACTTTATGGACAGAATTTCTAGGCGCAGCCAGGGTGTTGAAGGGGTCCGTTTGGTGGACTCAGGATTGGGTCACTGCTTTTGCAGATGATGTTGTCCTGTTTGCTTCATCAGGCCGTGATCTTCAGCTCTCTGGATCGGTTCGCAGCTGAGTGTGAAGCGGCTGGGATGAGAATCAGCACCTCCAAATCCGAGAGCATGGTCCTCAGCCGGAAAAGGGTGGAGTGCCCTCTCAGGGTTGGAGGAGAGATCCTGCCCCAAGTGGAGGAGTTCAAGTATCTCGGGGTCTTGTTCACGAGTGAGGGAAGAATGGAGCGTGAGATCGACAGGCGGATCGGTGCGGCATCCGCAGTGATGCGGCTCTGCATCGGTCTGTCGTGGTGAAAAGGAGCTGAGCCGTAAGGCAAAGCTCTCAATTTACCAGTCGATCTACGCCCTACCCTCACCTATGGTCATGAGCTATGGGTAGTGACCGAAAGAACGAGATCGCAAATACAAGCGGCTGAAATGAGTTTCCTCCGCAGGGTGTCTGGGCTTTCCCTTAAAGATAGGGTGAGAAGCTCAGTCATCCGGGAGGGGCTCAGAGTAGAGCCGCTGCTCCTTTGCATCGAGAGGAGTCAGATGAGGTGGCTCGGGCATCTGATCAGGATGCCTCCTGGACGCCTCCCTGGTGAGGTGTTCCGGGCACGTCCAACCGGGAGGAGGCCCCGGGGAAGACCCAGGACACGCTGGAGGGACTATGTCTCCCGGCTGGCCTGGGAACGCCCTTGGGATTCTCCCGAAGAGCTGGAAGAAGTGGCGGGGAGAGGGAAGTCTGGGCCTCTCTGCTTAAGCTGCTGCCCCCGCGACCCGACCTCGGATAAGCGGAAGAGGATGGATGGATGGATGAATCACCATTAATTTTACTGAATCAGCCCGCAATCGAGGAGTTATCTTTGTCATTTTAAGCACACATTACAAAACTGTCCAAATCATATTTCTTCCTTCTTAAAAATTTTGGGAAATTAAGGTGCTTTCTAAATAAACAGGATGCTGAAAAATTAATTCATGCATTTATTTCTAGTAGGATTGACTACTTCAGTGCTGTGCTGGATGTTCAAATTGTTATTTATTCAGCTTCCAGTTAATCCAAAATGCTGCTGCAAGAATTATTACAAGAACAAGAAAATTCGAACACATAACTCCAGTTCTTTAATCCTTACGCTGGCTCCCGGTTAAGTTTAGGGCAGATTTCAAAATCCTCCTTTTAACATTACGTTTCCGATGGGAGTGTTAGCTCCGTGGAAATATGTTCTTTTATATTGTGGTGTTTTAATAAACCTTTATTTAAATATGTATAAATTATAACGGCATTATCCCTCTTTTCG
>NC_053156.1:7786206-7816311 GCF_016835505.1 Polypterus senegalus
CTGTAATCATTAAGATGCCACATAGCTTCTGGAGCACTAACATATCAAGAAAGTCGTGATTTCATCATGAACCAAGCCATCGTTAGCATGTTCTTGCTGTAAGGTAACGGAAGCTGCATCATAACCTTTGTGAGCATATTTGTAGAGATATTTGATGGACTTTATAGATGAGCAAACTTTGACATTAAAATGTGCATTGAATTGTTTACTCAACCAAGGGTTGTACAGAACTATCCATCGATCATCAATCAATTATAAACTTGCCTATTTGTGCAGTTGGCCCTTCTCTTCTGTGGTTGATTGGGTACCCGTTAATGTTTTCTTGCATGGGTTCCTTGTAATCTTTCGGGAATCGCTTGGTGCAAGTACCATCCTTCATGCACAATGCTGTTGGGTTACCTGCTTTACCACATGGTCCATGTACCATGCATTTAGTAACAATTTCAAATACCTTGCGGTCAGTGTCAGGGTTAGGGAGTTCAGCAGTGACCCCAAAACGATGCTGTTGTAGATGTCTCTAAGTAATTCCTGCAGCTTAATCCAAAAGACTACTACAATATCAGATCTGTACTCCGGTCTTTGGGTATCCGACAGTGCATGTAGAATTACTGGCCAAGCAGGGTTAAAGTGATTAATAAATCAGGCTTTACGAATTTATGTACTATGGCCATGGCATCCTGATTGTTTGTTGCATGCATCTTGAACTTCCTGCAAATGTGGACGGTAATATAATTTTTCCTACATGTACGTTGTTATTTTCAGCCTTTGCTTGCAGTGCGTCTGATAGCCCTTTGTATTATTCCACGCGCAGATCTTGTTGATGTAATCTGAGATAGTTGAGACGCGCGCCCTCTGTTTTAACATACGCATCTATGACGTATTATTGGAATAGTTTGCCGCTGGAGTGCAAAATACTAAATGTGTTCCTCATTGATAATCTGTATGCGTAAAATTGGCATTGAGTAAGCCTGATTTGGTTGGCAGTTCTTTTATCGGGAACAAGTTATAAATCTTTGTGCCAGTCAATGTCTCCATAACAACAACAGCATTTATTTATATAGTACATTTTCATATAATAAATGTAGCTCAAACTGCTTTACATAATGAAGAATAGAAAAAATAAAAGACAGTAAGAAATAAAATAAGTCAACATTAATTAACAGAATAAGAGTAAGGTCCAATGGCCAGGGTGGACAGAAAAAACAAAAAAAAACTGCAGACGGCTGGAGAAAAAAAAAAATTATCTGTAGGGATTCCAGACCACGAGACCGCCCAGTCCCCTCTAGGCAATCTACCTATCATAAATGAAACAGTCCTCTTTGTATTTAGGGTTCTCACGGAAGAACTTGATGATGATGGTCACGTAGAGTGCTGGCTTTTAGTCCATCAATGTTGGTGCATCATGATGCTTTGAGTAGGTGGTGGTGGCGCAGGCCGCCACCACAAAGAAACCGGAAGAAGAAACAGTAGAGAGTTGGGGTCAGTATGGATTTTAGAGCCACCATGAGTAGTTATTATGATGAATTGAACATACAGAGTATCAGGATTAAGTTAAAGTGAAGTTATAAAAAGGCCATGTTAAAGTAATGTGTTTTCAGCAGTGTTTTAAAGTGCTCTACTGTATCAGCCTGGCAAATTCCTATTGGCAGGCTATTCCAGATTTTTGGTGCATAACAGTAGAAGGCCGCCTCACCACTTCTTTTAAGTTTAGCTTTTGGAATTCTAAGGTGACACTCATTTGAGGATCTAAGGTTACGATTTGGAATATAACGTGTCAGGCATTCCGATATATAAGATGGAGCGAGATTATTTAAGGCTTTTAAAACCATAAGCAGTATTTTAAAGTCAATCCTGAAAGACACAGGTAACCAGTGTAGTGACAATAAGGGAATAAAAATGGGTAAACCATTGGATCGCAATTCATATTGAACATGGAAATCTGTTTACAGGAGTTGCCTCTAGGATAGATGCAAATATCTCTTTCAGCAGGGGGTTCGCCATCTTCTCCGACCGAAATTGCTGCAACATCGTTGTGACATGTCGGGGCATTGTATCCTCGTAAATCCTACTCAGGGTTTTCCTTGAAAACCATTCGTACCGATGCTGTTGGATTGGACTGAGCGATTTCATGCATGTGTTTGTATGATTTAGCGAAGGGGTTGATTGTTCTGAGCATAGAATTTAGCTGGAGAAGTACATTTTCGCTGCTTGCAGTTTGCTTTAGTTTGTAAGCGTACTTCAGTAGCTTGCGCGGTGTCAAAAACATACAACTGTCTATATCCTGGAGAGGTAAAAGTATTAGCATGTGGAGGAGAGATTTGGTGATAAATTTGCCCGTGTATTTTAAAACAGTATGTTCTGTGGCCAGGAGGTTGAGTTATCTGTGCACCCATGGAAGCAAACGCTAGAGAAGAGTTGTATTCTCGAATGTGTTCACGATACTTTTTACCTTCTGATGTTTGCTGTGTAAGAAGCTGTTGTAAAGACACAGGTGGCTCCCGCAAAGGTGGTAAAGCTACTTTACCATTGTGGCAGCACCTCGAGTACTTGTTGGATTTATTAAGCTCAGCAGGCCAGTATAGTGCATGACAATGTTTGCACTGCTGGTCTGGAGTCCCAATGTTGTACTCTTGGACGGGAAGACAGGAATGAGGTGAAGAAGTACCTGTAGTAATGGGAAGAGGATTGTGTGTATGTCTGCTGAGACTGCGCTGGTTTGGAAACGTTGCTTTGCAGATGTCGCATTGAGAAACTTGTGAATGAGTTTTGTTGTGTTTAGTCAGACAATCCTGTGTAGTGAACTTCTTATTGCATTTCTGGCACTCGTATAGTTGTTGGGAAGAATGCCTTTTCTTGTGTTTAGCAAGTGAGGTTCAAGGCTTGAAAAGTTTTGTTACAGGAATCGCACTGGAAGAATGTGTTACTGGAGTGGGAGTCAGGTACTTTTTTAGCAGAAGTGAATTTTTGTGTGTTTGTGAAGATAGTTTTGCGTTGTGAAACGTTTTGTGCAAGTGTGACACTGAAACAATTTGTCATTGCAGTGATTTTCTTGTGTTTGGCAAGGCTGGGTTTTGTTTTGAAAGGTTTACTACAAATGTTGCAGAAGAAGGTTGTACCAGTAGATGAAACTGTAGTGTTTTGTGGAAGAGAAAAATGACTGAGGACTGATGTGTTGGTGTTATCAGACATCATGTGCTGCTGTGGAGACATGATCGGAATCGGTAGGACGGTTTCATAGTGGCCATTGTCCAGTTGTCCTGAGTACAGAAGGTAAATGAAGAGAGTACATCCAGAATTGTAAATGCAAGGTGGGATGTTGAGGTCGTGTTTGAAGTAAATGACAATGGTAGCATGGAGAATCTCTGAAAGAGCTTGAATTTCAGCTTCACCACCATAAACTCCAGATGTTGACATGTATTGATTGTACTCCTGACTTCTTGTGATAACTTGATTGCGTTGGAAAGAACAACAGGAAGAACATTTCCAAATCTGTCCCAATGTGATGCAATGAAATCTACTGCCCTATGTCATAGTGAGAGTGCATTGCCTTCCTCATCTGTTTATGTCAAGAAATAACCCACTGGTACGAACAGGCAGTTGTTGAATCGCAGAATAGAGATGACGTTGTACAAAAACATTCATATAATAATCCTGACATTGCCTGATGGGGGAGTGTGAACGTGTTGTCTGTTGTCTTTCCTAAAGGAGGAGTTGCATTAAACGTGAACGTTTCGAGTGTCTTGCCGTCTTTATTTCTGAAACAGGGTCTGCATTCTATTGAAACACCACAGAGCACTTTGCACATAAACCCACAGGGGAAGGACTTTCCTAGGATGTCGACATGAGGCTTATGGAGTCGTTTCTGGACAAGGGCAGAAGTGTAACAACAGACAACTTCTGGCTAACAGACTGCTGCAATGTTCACGAAACACGTTCACGCTTCGCCAAATCTGACACTGCTAGTATTATTTGTTCAGAAACAGACCCATATGTTGAGCTTATGTCACATTAGAGTATTTATAACAGCACGCCACTGACTGATACAAGTATCATATATTTACACAGACTGTTACTGACTCGGATCAAAAGTATGCTTTTATTTTATCAAATGTAAAAAAATGAAACAAACTGAAACAGCCAAACTGCTGACCAAAACTCCAAGACTGAAATACTTAAATAAAATTCATTTCACACAAACGCTTTTAATTTAACAGTCAAACAGGAACACCTTTTGTCCAGTCTTGGTCTTGACCTTCAAACCATTGACCCCTAATGACACTTGCAGTGTGACCCTAAATGTCATCCATAGCAACAGCATAGCAACTGTGACAACAAAAGTACACAAACTGGTGGAATCTGAGGTCAAATAAAAAAGGCTTTGAAGGTAAATATGGTCAAGCTTTATAACGCACTGGTGAGGCCTCATCTGGAGTCCTGTGTGCAGTTTTAGTGTCCAGGCTACAAAAAGGACATAGCAGCGCTAGAAAAGGTCCAGAGAAGAGCGACTAGGCTGATTCAGGGCTACAGGGGATGAGTGATGAGGAAAGATTAAAGGAGTTGAGCCTTTACAGGTTAAGCTAAAGAAGGTTAAGAGGTGACATGATTGAAGGGTTTAAAATTATGAAGGGAATTAGTCCAGTGGATCGAGACTTGTATTTTAAAATGAGTTCATCAAGAACACGGGGACACAGTTGGAAACTTGTTAAGGGTAAATTTCACACAAACATTTTTCTTTGCACATAGAACCATAGACACTTGGAATAAGAGACCGAGTAGTGCAGTAGACAGTAAGACTTTAGGGACTTTCAAAACTCGACTTGATGTTTTTAGAAGAATTAAGTGGAGAGGACTAGTGAGCTTTGTTGGTCTGAATGGCCTGTTCTTATCGAGAGTGTTCTACTGTAATGTTCTAACTGCAGTGTCTAGGACTGTAAGGCCCTACAATGGTTAGTACACACAGCAGAAAAGATTATTGGCAACTCTCTGCCCTCCATTACAGTCATCTTCGTAAAGCATTGCATCTGCAAAGCCTTCAGCATTGTTAAGGCCCCTGATAGTCTTGTTGTCCCACTTCCATCTGACAGAAGGTGCCATAGCATCCAAAGCAGTCTAACCAGGTTCTGCAGCAGCTTGGCTGTCCACACTCTGAAGTCTCTGCCACCATCAGTGTTGAAAAGGCAATATATTATTTATGTGTTGTTTCCCCTTAATTAGTTGTCTTTTGCCTTGGTTTATTGGTTGTTGTGGTTGGCCCGTGGTGAGTTGGAACTTGGCCTTCACTTTGAACATTTAGATTAGTTTGGTGGCACCTGAGCAGTAGAGTAGGAGCTTCGTTTAAATGTGAAAGTTTGCGTAATTGATTATAAAGTAAGTGGAATTTGTTTATCCTTAAAGTATATTGTTTATATGTTTACATTTGTAATTTGGATATATATATTTAGTACTGTTGCTAAATATTGACGTTTGAAGAAGTTAAAGTATAGCTGAACAGACGCTCTATGGAGTTTCTCACATTGTTTGTTATGGAATTGCGGTATTATCGTTTCCTCGTATATAATATGTATATCTATTAAGAATAATTACTTTTTAAGTTGAGTAAATGCTTTATTGTTTAACGTTCTAGTAATTTCCGATATTGATGTTATCTGGGGTGTAGTACGCCATCTACTGGATAAATGAAGTACCTGTTAAATGACTAATGTTAACATTGACAAACTGAAAAGAAAGAAAGTGGGATAGCTAATTTATGTTTATTATTATTTATTTAGACCATATCTTCACATTGTATAAGTTTGGAAGAAATTAATAAATAGAATTTGGACATCTTCATCCATCCCTGACTGGATGTGTGCAGTGGTTGTAATTTAATCCGAATCAACATAATTCTTCATTAAAAATTTATGGTCCTTCGAGCCGAATCGACAACTGCTACACTGTAAAGAAGATGTACTCGTCTTTTCCAGCATGTACTACAGATGATAATGAAGCCATTGTTAGACCAAGACGCCAAGTACGTCGCCCTGTGTATTTGGAAGATTTTGATGTGAACTATGTGAGTTGGTGTAACAGTGCACCCATATTACCGAATCAGTTAGTTGTGATTCCACCTCAGACAGCACATCACTCCGATTTGCAGAATTGTACGCTCAGTCAAGAAGGTGTAATTAGAAGGGTGAATCCAGAATCTGAGATTTATCATTCACCTACAAGTTATTGGAAGAGGACCGGTTATGAGGGTGCTGCCAAGATGACACCCCTTCCCTCTCCCTGTCACATTCCCGATTCTGACATTGAGCAACAAAGTGAGGTCTGGATTGCTGCTGAGAGAAAAACTCCTAACCCTCCAAACCCAGGAGCTAGTGATGAGGTCCTTGCAGCAATTAGAGAGATGCAAGCTGAAAATAAGTATTTGCGTGAGAATATGATGCATCTTACCAATGCCATAAGCAAGTTGCAGCCTCATGGAGATGTAGTCCCTGCACAGGAGCCTGATAAACAACCTCAATCTCCTTCAGTTATTGAAATGGTAAAAGAGGCTAATACTTCAATTGTCTCCCAGAGTAGGCCTGTTTCAGTTTATAGCAGCCCAGTTGCCAACATTGCAGGTGACCGTGGATACCGGTCAGAAGATTTAAAATTCTTTGGAGATCCTCCATTAATCCAAAGAGTACAAACCCCTTTAGGCACTGATCTTATAAGACAAAGTAGTCCAGAGAATGTTTCAGTACGATTTGTCAGACAGGACACGATGCAGAATAAATTCAATCCATTATGCCCCACTATCTATCCACCTGCACAACAGTATCAAAACGCTCAGAATGAGACATATTCAGTGCCACCAGCTGAAGGCCAGTATTGAAATCCTTATTCTTCACTAATACGTCAATCTCAAGAGAAAAGCTACAGAGGACCAAAACCTACGATACCTTACTTCGTCCATGAGGATCCAAGAGAATTCTCTAGAATGAAGATAGCTCTCGAGAATCTCCTCCCAAGTGATGCTACTGAACGTTTTAAGTATCAAATCCTTATGGATCACCTTAAATTGGAGGATGCACTATTAATTGCAGATTCTTATAGCAACTCTCCATATCCTTATAGTGATACTATGGCTTCCTTAACTGCACAATATGGTCAGCCTCATAAACTGGCGTTAAAACGAATAGCTGAACTAATGGATGGTGCAAATATCAGAACTGGTGATACTGTGTCCTTCCGTAGATTTGCCTTGCAGATCCGTGCTTTAGTGGGGATGCTTGACCAACTAGGTGAAAAGGGCAGAATTGAACTGCATTGTGGCTCACACGTAAGTCGACTTTCCTCCAAGCTACCTCACGATTTGAAAGCTAACTTCCGCCGCTATATCTTGTCAAGGTACATTAATGTTCCAACACTCTATGATTTCTCAAATTGGCTTGAGTTTGAGGTTCAAGTGCAAGAAGGTGAAATAGAAATAACCAGTACTGGAACCAAGGCACATACCAGTCAACGAAGAGAGCAAAGGGAAGGCCATCCACATAGGCAGCCCCCACCTAAGGCCTCAACTGTTCTCCTTAGTATGGATTCACCTGCTGCCGTTCCCATTCCCCCTGTAGAGGCTCAGAAACCATTTGAATCATCCACATTTACTGAGAGACCTAAAATGTATTGTGCTTATTGCAACAATAATAAGCATTCTCTTAACCAATGCACCAATTTCAGTCAGTTAACAAAGGAGCAAAAGGAGAATTGATTCGATCTAATAAGAAATGTTGGAAATGTGGAAGAAATCATCAAGCTGCCCAGTGCAGGATGAGAAATACGTACAAAACTTGTAATGGTAAACATTTGGAAGCTCTTCATGAAGTGAATGTTAAGCCACGAATGGAGAATAAAGAGCCAGCCAGCTCCACAAGTGAAGTACTCTATGTTGACAAGCCTACCTCCTCAAAAAGGGTTCTTCTTAAAGTAAGCAAAGTTGTTTTACGAAGTGGTGACAAAGCACTAGAAACATACGCTATATTGGATGATGGTTCGAAGAACTATTCTGCTCCAAGCGCAGCAGATTATCTTCAATTGAATGGTGATCCCGAAGATCTTACACTTCGAACAGTAAGACAAGACCTTAAAGTGCTAAAGGGACAATCAGTATCTTTTTCTGTATCTCCCGCTTTCCAGCCAAATAAAAAATTTCAGATTTGTGGAGCCTTTACTGCAAATCACCTGGGCTTAGCAGAACATTCATATTCTATTGCCATATTACAAAGTAAATATCCACACTTGCAAGGTCTTCCTCTTCAGTCATTTGAAAATGCAAAGCCACTTCTCCTCATAGGATCTGACTACCCTCACCTCATCACCCCAATTGAACCAATTCGCTTAGGTCTCCCTGGAGGACCTGCTGCCGTAAGAACCAGACTTGGATGGACACTTCAGGGACCATGCCGAGCACTGAAGCAGCAGATGTCTGAACAGGTAATGGTTTGTCATTTCACTTCAGTATTGACCCCTGATGCTTATCTGATTCAACAGATTGAGAGGCTCTGGCAGTTGGATGTTTTACCTTACAGAAGTGAAAAACAGGTGAGCAGATCAAAACAAGACGAAAGGGCAATACATTTATTAGAGGAGAAAACTGTGAGAGTTAATGTGGATGGAGTTATGCGGTATGCTACTCCTCTGCTTCGGTTGAGAATATGCCTCAGTTGCAGGCACCTAAAGAAGCAGTGATTTCTCTGCTAAGAGGTACAGAAAGGAGATTAGCTAAGAATGTACAGAAAGCAAAGACATACGCTATTGAAATTGAGAAATTGGAAAAGGCAGGCTATGTTACCAGATTAAGAAATGATAGCGTTGAAGAAGCCAAGGAGACCTGGTATATTCCACACCATATGGTAGAACACAATGGAAAAAACAGAATTGTGTTTAACTGTTCCTTTAAATGCCAAGGTCAGAGTTTGAATGATTTCCTGCTACCAGGACCCACTCTGGGCCCTACCTTACTGGGAGTGTTACTGCGATTCAGAGAACACACCGTGGCAATTAGCAGTGATATTAAAGGTATGTTCCATCAAGTTCATCTGCTCTCTGAAGACAGACCACTTCTTAGATTTTTATGGCGAGATTTAAAGGTAGACGAGCCACCCACTGTTTTAGAGTGGCAAGTTTTGCCATTTGGAGCGACATGTAGCCCTTGTTGTGCAATTTATGCTTTACAGCGGCATATCAGAGATCACAGTTCTCCTGAAGAAGACCAAAGTAAATGTGTAGAAAATAATTTTTATGTCGACAACTGCCTATATAGTTCAGCATCATTGGAGAACTCAAAGGAATTGGTTGACAAATTAAGAAGTGTACTGTCACTGGGAGGTTTTGAACTAAGGCAGTGGGCAAGTAATGTGCCTGAAGTTATAGCCCATTTACCCGTTGAAGCTAGAGCTTGTAACAGTGACCTTTGGCTTAATCACAAGCAGTTTGATCAGCAAGAATCAACACTTGGATTAGTATGGGATTGTAAAGGAGACAACATTAGTTACAGGTGTAGAACAATAGAGAGTACAGTACCTACAATGAGGCACATTTATAGAGTCCTCAAAGCAGTACGACCCAATTGGATATATTGTACCATTTACAACTCGGGCCAAATTAATTGTACAGCGCCTGTGGGATAAACAGCAAGATTGGGATGATCCTAATTTACCAGAGGGCCTCCTTCAAGCTTGGTGTATGTGGGAAAGAGAATTACAGTTTCTCCCAGACATAAGCTTTCCACGGTGTTATGTGAGCCCAGGAATGGACACTCCTGTTGCTACTAGAGATATTCACATTTTCTGTGATGCCTCTAGTCAAGCATATGGGTCAGTTGCATATCTGAGGACAGAAAATAATGAAGGTAACGTGGAGATTGCTTTTCTGACAGCAAGATCAAGAGTAGCTCCAAAAAAGCAGCAGTCCATTCCCAGGCTTGAGCTCTGCGCTGCACTCACTGGTGCTCAACTTGCGAAACTGCTGACCAGGGAACTATCATATACAGTACATCATGTTGTAATGTGGACCGACTCAACAACAGTACTGAATTGGATTCAGTCTGAGTCATACAGATACAAGGTATTTTTTGGAACAAGGGTAGCTGAAATCCAGGAACTCACAGACGTGCGAAAATGGTGATATGTGGAGTCTGAAAACAACTCAGCAGACGACATTACACGTGGGAGATCACTTCAGGCACTTGCAGGAAAGAATCGCTGGAATCAGGGTCCCGCATTCCTAGCTCATCCACCTGACAGATGGCCCATTCTGCCTGATACAGCAAGTGTTGCAGATGACACTGAAATGAAGAAAACTGATTTCTGTGGATTCACTTCAACAACTGTTAATTCCATTCCTAAGGCTGAGGAGTGTCATACATTCCAAGAATTAGTTGAAGAGACAACAATATCCCATCATGGGGGCGGGCCTTACGAATGCCCCATCAGCTGACAATTACAGAGATGCCGAGCTGACAATACTACATCAGAGTCAAAGAGACAGCTTCCCAGAGGAATTCGGCCTACTACAGTCGGGTAAACCTGTGCTACCAAGTAGCCGCCTCATAAAATTAGCTCCAGAGTATGATTCTGATATTAAACTTATTCGAGTGGGTGGGCGTCTGCCAGAGTGAGCAATTGAATATTGAAGCTATACACCCTATAATATTAGATTCTAAACATCCAGTTACCAAATTAATAATAGCTGAATTTGATGAAAAATTAAAACACCCTGGTCAAGAAAGAGTATTCTCAGAATTGCGTAGGCATTACTGGATAATCAGGGGCAGAGAGGCTGTAAAACAACACCAGCGTAAATGTATAGAATGTCAGAAATGGAGAGCAAAACCACAACCCCCTCAGATGGCAGATCTTCCTCCTTGTAGATTACGACTTTTCAAACCACCATTTTTCTCTACAGGTGTTGACTGTTTTGGACCATTTTTAGTTAAGATAGGTCGTAGAAATGAGAAAAGGTGGGGTATTTTATTCAAATGTTTAACAACAAGAGCAGTTCATATTGACGTTCTATCTACTATGGAGAAAGATTCATTTTTAATGGCATTAAGAAGATTTATATCACGGAAGGGAAAACCTTCTGAGCTGATTTCAGACTGTGGAACCAATTTCCGTGGAGGAGAGTCAGAGCTAAGTGATACATTTAAAGAAATGTGCCCTGATCTTCAAGATCTTTTGGCAAAACAAAAAATTAAATTCAATTTCAACCCTCCTGGAGCTCCACACTTCGGAGGTGTGTGGGAGCGAGAAATCAGATCTATTAAAGCAGTGCTAAGAGTAACACTCGGGACTCAAACAGTTACTGAAGAAGTGTTCAGGACTGTATTAATTGAAATTGAGGGAATTATAAACTCAAAACCACTTGGCTATACTTCATCAGATATTACTGATTTGGATCCCGTAACACCAAATTATCTCCTAATGGGGCGGCTGGAATCAGCACTACCTCAGGTTGTTTACCCAGAGTCTGAACTTTTAACTCGTAGTTTATGGAGGCACAGCCAAATCCTTGCGGATCAGTTTTGGTCTCACTTCATTAAAAATTACTTGCCCAACTTACAATCACGAGAGAAATGGCAAAGTAAAAGGGAGAATTTACCGTTAGGTTCGGTTGTTATGATTTGGGATAAACAATTTCCCAGGGTGGCCTGTTGGCAAAGTGGTCCGTATAATACCAGGAACTGATGGGACAGTCAGGACTGCTGAAGTGCAAGTAAACGATAAATCATATATCAGACCAGTCACTCGTCTTATTCAACTTCCAGCCGTTCCAAAGGAGTGATTCGTAAACGGATGGATGGTGTTTCACTATAGCCTTTTCCTATGTAACAAATTTGAATAACAAATTTGGGGGCGGCTGTTGAAAAGGCAATATATTATTTATGTGTTGTACCCCCTTAATTAGTTGTCTTCCGCCTTGGTTTATTGGTTGTTGTGGTTGGCCCGTGGTGAATTGGAACTTGGCCAATCACGGGGCTTCACTTTGAACATTTAGATTAGTTTGGTGGTGCCTGAGCAGTAGAGTAGGAGCTTCGTTTAAATGTGAAAGTTTGCGTAATTGATTATAAAGTAAGTGGAATTTGTTTATCCTTAAAGTATATTGTTTATATGTTTACATTTGTAATTTGGATATATATATATATATATTTAGTACTGTTTCTAAATATTGACGTTTGAAGAAGTTAAAGTATAGCTGAACAGACGCTCTATGGAGTTTCTCACATTGTTTGTTATGGAATTGCGGTATTATCGTATCCTCGTATATAATATGTATATCTATTAAGAGTAATTACTTTTTAAGTTGAGTAAATGCTTTATAGTTTAACGTTCTAGTAATTTCCAATATTGATGTTATCTGGGGTGTAGTACGCCATCTAAAATAGAATTTGGACATCTTCATCCATCCCTGACCGGATGTGTGCAGTGGTTGTAATTTAATCCGAACCAACATAATTCTTCATTACAATCAGATCTGCTCCTGCAAGTCTCTTCTGTTCTCTGTGATCCCACATGACAAGAAAGAGCAAATGCTGACGACACAAGGGGAGTAGGCAAGTAAATTTAATTCAGTCATCACAGATTTTAACATTATTAAAAATTCTTAGTGTGCCAAAAAAAGCGAAAGCAAATAAAAAAGTAACTGGGTGTTTAAATCATAGATACAAGCTGGCTATTTGAGGAGCTGTCACAGATGACGTAGATAGTCATGGTGGCTTTTCAGTCTCCTAATGGCTGTGTGGCTGTTTATTCTGCTCCTCGTCCTTCCTGGTTCTTCTCTTCAGTTCAGCAGGTGACAGAATGAATGCTCGTCAAGGCCACAGTGAGCACCCATAGCCCCTCTCTGCCTAACAACCCATCTCTAACCTGCCTTTCTTAAGTAAAGTTCTAGAGAAGGCAGTCATTATGCAGTTAAATGACCACCTAAATAAACCTGCTATTCTTGATAAATTTCAGTCGGGTTTTAGAACAAATCACAGCACAGAAACTGCACTCGTTAAAGTAGTAAATGACTTGCGGGTAAATGCAGACAGAGGCCATTTATCTGTTCTCATCCTCTTAGATCTGAGTGCTGCATTTGACACCATTGATCACAATATTCTTAGAAATCGCTTTAGTCAATGGGTGGGCCTCTCTGGCAGTGTCTCAGAGCTGAGAGTCACGTGTGCTTTGTGCTGACGTGTGCTTTGCAAACGCTAGAGTCTGTTGAGAGTGTTGGTTTGTTCTGTGGTGTGAGATTTACATTAAAAATACATTTTGCTCTTAAAAACTTGGGTTTTGGTTGCCTCTAAGGAACCGTGTGGGAATTTTTTAAAGCTTTTTTCCCTTTAGAAGGGTTTTTTTTTTGCTTTTTTTTTCGCCCGCACAAGAGCAAAAGTAGCTGGGTGTTTGGAAGTGCGCTTGGAAAAGTTATTTGTACTTGTTCTTTTTCTTGTTATCTGTATTTGAATTAGCATCGAGGCGGCAGGGTAGAAAGCAGCAGTAACTGATATCGGCATTTGTAAATAAATAACCGCGTCGTCGTAACAGCGATTCCTTAGTTTAAAGGAAAAGAAAAAAAGGCCGCGGCTGACTTCAAAGCAGTAAAAGGTGGAAACTCAGTAGTGCGCAGGTAAGCAGCCAGCGTTAAGACACCGATCAGGCACAAGGAGCAGTAGGAGCAAATAAGGTAGTAAAGTTTTATTTATTTGTTTATTTTAGATTAAACAGTCCTTAGCGGTCCAGAGGCAGAACAGTTAAGTGGGCGACAGTGTATTGGTTCATTAATACGGGGGAATACAAACAGTGCGAGTGAAGAGCTTATAAGTAAGAAGAGCGCAAAGCTAGAAGAGACAGAGAAAAGTAAAGTTAACCTCATAGAAAGGCAGGCAGCTGAGAGGGAGAACAGGACAGGAGCTTAAGGGGGAAAAGGTGTAAAATATCTGTAGCAGATCTTAGTGTTACCATTTAAGTTAAGGAGCAGCTGAAAGAAGAAGAAATTTAATTTTAAATTAAGGCAGCTTGAGATGCCAGCTGATCCAGCACCTCGAGCTCAGGGTCGCTGAACTGGAGGAGGAGTTGGCTGACCTGCGTTGTAATAGAGAATTGGCGGACTTGGCCCAGGTGTCCTTTAGAGAGATAGTGTGCACCCCTAAGGTGGCGCGGGAGGAGATTCCAGACCAGACAGGTAGGAATAGGTGGGTCACGGTCGCAAGGCGTAAGGTAAAGGGTGCACACTGTCCGGGGCATCAACCCCAGAATTAGAAGTGTCTAACCGTTATCATGTCCTGGCGGAGCTGGACGGTGACTCTGATAATTCTGAGGTGGTAGGCAGGGTTGAGGAGCCCCAACGGGCCACCTCAAAACCAGTTCCCAAAAAGAGAGAGGTAGTGATAGTTGGGGACTCAATCATTAGGGGGATTGAAGCGCAGGTGTGCTCCAGAGAGAGAGAGTCTCGCACGGTGTGTTGCCTTCCAGGAGCACAGGTGGGAGACCTCCCTGGAAGGGTGGATAGGCTCTTGGCCAGAGCTGGGGTGGATCCAGTTGTCATTGTCCACGTTGGAACAAATGACATACATAAGGGTAGTCTGTCAGTTCTGCGATCCAAATTCAAAGAGTTAGGTACCAAGCTGAGGAGCAGAACTGACAAGGTAGTCTTCTCCGAAGTTCTGCCTGTGCCACGCGCCAGTCCAGGTAAGATTGAGGAGATTAGAAGGCTTAACGCGTGGCTCAAATCTTGGTGCAGGGTAGAAGGGTATAGGTTTATGGGGCATTGGGACTCCTTTTGGAACAGATGGGACCTGTTCGCCGTGACGGGTTACATCTGAACCGGAGGGGCACCAATGTATTGGGGAGGCGTATGTGTAGGCTAGTCGAGGATTGTTTAAACTAGGGAATGGGGGCAGGGAGTTTAGGACAGGCCAGATTTAGATCTATACATGGAAGAACAAACAATGGTGTAGAAATAAAAATGCATAGTAATGTAAATTTTAAGCAAACACGTAAAGATAGAAGGATTAACACATTAAAAATAGCTTGCCTTAATGCTAGAAGTATCAAAAATAAGGTAAGTGAGTTGGAGTTGTATGTAGCAGAGCACAATTATGATATTATAGCAATAACGGAAACCTGGCTAAATAACAAAGATGGGGATGAGTGTAACATAGAGGGATACACATTTTTTAGGAAGGATAGACAGAACAGAAAAGGAGGTGGGGTTGCTGTTTATGCCAAACAGGAATTAAATGTAAGTCATCTTCAGTTGGATGATGAGCCCCATCTTAGTGAGGACATGTGGCTTCGCCTGGAAAATATTAGGGAAAAGGTCTCATTTTAGGAGTGTGTTATAGACCACCCAATTCAGACAGTAATTTCAACACACATCTTTTAGTAATATCAAAAGGCAAGTTTACAGGGGATATTATAGTCATGGGGACTTTAATTATCCAAATATTAACTGGGATAACCTTACAGATGGAGGAGCACAAGAGCAGGAGTTTTAGAAGTAATCAGCACTGTTTTTAACACAGCATGTTAAAGCACCAACAAGGGGTGAAGCCTATCTGGATTTAGTATTCTGTAATAATCAGGATAGAATTGAGGGTGTAGAGGTGATTGAACCACTAGGGTCAAGTGACCATAATGTAATACAATTCTCAGTATTTTGTAAGAGTACAGATGCAAAGACTAAAATTGTTAAGTTGAACTTTAGTAGGGCTAATTTTGAGCAGATGCGACAAAGTCTAAGTAGGATAGACTGGGATAAGCTTTTAAATGTGGAGACAGTCGAGGAGCAGTGGAACAGGTTTAAAATGTTTTACATGTAATGCAGGACAGATACATACCTAAATTTGGAAGTAATAGGAAACTAAAAAATCTCCACGATGGATTAATAAAGATTTAAAAAGAAGTTGCAAAGGAAAAACTGCTGTATAAGGCATATAAGACTAATGACTGCAAAGAGAACCGTAGCGTATGAGAACATGAGGGCAACCATTAAGAAGGATATCAGAGAGGCTAAAAGACAGTTGGAGAGGAATATAGCAGATAAGGCGAAAGAAGACCCCAAGAGATTCTTTCAGTATTTTAGTAGTAAAAGAACAGTTAAGGAGGAGGTCAAGTTCATCAGGAATAGTAAAGGGAATTAAAAGATACAGACAATGAAATAGCAGATGCCCTAAACTTACATTTTTCTGAGGTGTTTACAAGTGAGCAAGTGGATAACCTGCCAGAGGTAAACACAACTACTAAGGAGGTACTGAGGGATTTGGAAATTGTAGAGGGAGAAGTGCTGCTCAGATTAAATAAGATGAAATCAAACAAATCACCAGGCCCAGATAATATTTATCCTCGTGTTCTTAAGGAGGCTAGTGAGTACATATATAAACCCTTGACACATATTTTTAGGAAGTCACTGTGCACTGGAGAGATTCCAAAGGACTGGAAAATGGCAAATATCATCCCATTATATAAAAAGGGTGACAGGGCAGATCCAAGCAACTATAGGCCAGTAAGCTTAACAAGCATCACAGGAAAATTAATGGAAGGAATTATTAAGGATAAGATTGAGCAACACATGACAAGGACAGGAGTTATTCTGAACAGTCAGCATGGGTTCAGAAGAGGGAGGTCGTGTTTTACTAACATGTTGGAATTCTATGAGGAGGCAACAAAAGGATACGATCAAAGTGGAGCTTATGATATTATTTATCTGGACTTTCAGAAAGCATTTGATAAGGTGCCACATGAGAGGTTGGGCATCAAGTTAAAAGAAGTGGGAATTCAGGGTGATGTTTTTAGATGGGTGCAGAATTGGCTCAGACACAGGAAGCAGAGGGTGATGGTGCGAGGAACCTCATCAGAACTGGCTGATGTTAAGAGTGGTGTTCCACAGGGGTCAGTGCTAGGGCCGCTGCTATTTTTAATATATATAAATGATTTAGATAGGAATATAAGTAACAAGCTGGTTAAGTTTGCAGATGATACCAAGATAGGTGGATTAGCAGATAATTTGGAATCCGTTATATCATTACAGAAGGACTTGGATAGCATACAGGCTTGGGCAGATTTGTGGCAGATGAAATTTAATGTCAGTAAATGTAAAGTATTACACATAGGAAGTAAAAATATTAGGTTTGAATACACAATGGGCGGTCGAAAAATCGAGAGTACACCTTATGAGAAGGATTTAGGAGTCATAGTGGACTCCAAGCTATCAACTTCCAAACAGTGTTCAGAAGCCATTAAGAAGGCTAACAGAATGTTAGGTTATATAGCACGATCTGTGGAGTACAAGTCCAAGGAGGTTATGCTCAACCTTTATAATGCACTGGTGAGGCCTCATCTTGAGTACTGTGTGCAGTTTTGGTCTCCAGGCTACAAAAAGGACATAGCAGCACTAGAAAAGGTCCAGAGAAGAGCGACTAGGCTGATTCCAGGTCTACAGGGGTTGAATTATGAGGAAAGATTAAAAGAGCTGGCCTTTACAGTTTAAGCAAAAGAAGATTAAGAGGTGACATGATTGAAGTGTTTAAAATTATGAAGGAATTAGTACAGTGGATCGAGACTTGTATTTTAAAATGAGCTCATCAAGAACACGGGACACAGTTGGAAACTTGTTAAGGGTAAATTTCGCACAAACATTAGGAAGTTTTTCTTTACACAAAGAACGATAGACACTTGGAATAAGTTACCAAGTAGTGTGGTAGACAGTAAGACGTTAGGGACTTTCAAAACTCGACTTGATGTTTTCTTGGAGGAAGCAAGTGGATAGGACTGGGAGCTTTGTTGGGCTGAATGGCCTGTTCTCGTCTAGATTGTTCTAATTGTTCTAATTGTCTTAAATTGGTTTGAATCCTACCTGACAGGGAGAAAATTTTTTGTTAGTTGTGGGAATTACAACTCAAAGACACATGATATCCGATATGGTGTTCCACAAGGCTCGATCCTGGTCCGCTGCTCTTCTCAATCTACATGCTTCTGTTAGGTCAGATTATCTCAGGGCACAACATGAGCTACCACAGCTATGCTGATGACACACAGCTGTACTTATCAATAGCACCTGATGACCCCGATTCTATTGATTCACTAACACAATGTCTGACTTGTATCTCAGAATGGATGAATAGTAACTTTCTCAAGTTAAATAAAGAGAAAACTGAAATTTGAGTGATTGGCAATAATGGATACAATGAGGCTATTAGAAATAAACTGGATACATTAGAATTAAAAGTCAAGACGGAGGTAAAACGCTTAGGGGTGATTGTTGACTGTAGTCTGAATTTTAAATCACATATTAATCAGATCATTAGGACAGCATTTTTTCACTTAAGAAACATAAGTAAAGTTAGACCTCTTTTATCACTGAAAGATGCTGAGAAATTAGTTCACGCGTTTGTTTTCAGTCGACTAGATTACTGTAATGCACTCCTCTCAGGACTACCCAAAAAAGACATAAATCGTTTGCAACGAGTACAGAATGCAGCTGCTAGAATCCTAACTAGAAAAAGAAAATCCAAACACATCTCTCCAGTTTTGATGTCACTACACTGGTTGCCTGTGTCATTCAGGATTGACTTTAAAATTCTGCTTATGGTTTATAAAGCCTTAAATAATCTGCTCCATCTTATATATCGGAATGTCTGACACCTTATATTCCAAATCGTAACCTCAGATCTTCAAATGAGTGTCTCCTTAGAATTCCAAGAACAAAACTTAAAAGAAGTGGTGAGGCGGCCTTCTGCTGCTATGCACCTAAAATCTGGAATAGCCTGCCAATAGGAATTCACCAGGCTGATACAGTAGAGCACTTTAAAACACTGCTGAAAACACATTACTGTAACATGGCCTTTTTATAACTTCACTGTCATTAAAATCACGATACTCTGTATATCCAACTTATCATAATAACTATTCATGGTGGTTCTAAAATCTGTACTAACCCCTACTGTCTCTTCTGTTTCTTTTTCCGGTATCCTTTGCACCACCACCATCTACTCAAAGCACCGTGATGTTCCAGCAATGATGGATGGATTAAAAGCCAGAAGTCTGTATGACCATCAACATCAAGTGACTCCGTGAGAACCCTAACTACAAAGAAGACTGTTTCATTTATGTGAGGTAGAATGCCCAGAGGGGACTGGGTGGTCTCGTGGCCTGGACCCCTGCAGATTTTTTTTCTCCAGCCGCCTGGAGTTTTTTCTGTTTTTTCTGTCCACCCTGGCCATCCGACCTTACTCCTTTTCTATGTTAACTATCCATCCATCCATTTTCTAACCCGCTGAATCCGAATACAGGGTCACGGTGGTCTGCTGGAGCCAATCCCAGCCAACACAGGGCACAAGGCAGGAACCAATCCTGGGCAGGGCGCCAACCCACCGCAGCTATGTTAACTAATGTTGTCTTATTTTAATTTCTTATTTTGTCTTTTATTTTTCTATTCTTCATTATGTAAAGCACTTTGAGCTACTTTTGTATAAAAATGTGCTATAGAACTAAATGTTGTTGTTGTTGTTGTAATGTCATTTGGATCAGCAGGCGTCCATGAGGTGAGCATTCACAAAGATAACCAACGGTTCAAGAGCGTCGCTTTAGTGCATGTGGAATGTGCAGTAAGTAACAAGTCGAACTTGACCGTTATTAAAAATCTAACTGTGCTGTTTAAAATTTGACTTTCTAAATCCAACTTGTCTGCTAAAAGGTGTCTGTCTGCTCTTCTGACGGCAGAAAAGTCCCCTCTGTGTGAATCGGCCCTCCGTCTGAAGAAGCACATCCTCCTTCTATGTGTAGACGAGCTGCTGCATGGAAAGAGCACTTCCAGTGACATAAACCATAATGTCATGTTTGAACTTTTAGATTTTGTGCTCTCCTTGTATGTTACATTGATCCTACAATGACAAATTCCTTGTCCACAGTAGTGCACTCGGACAGCAAAGAGAATTCTGGGAAGGGAGACACTTCAAAAACTTCATCAGTAGAGGAGATTGTGTAACCTGCAACTTGTCAGCCTGTGGTTTGTGAAAAGGAAAAGACGTCAGAGGATTAAATAAAATAAAACTCAGTGCAGACTGGAGAAACCTGAGACGAGAACTGACACCAGAGAGCAAAGTCAAGGAATTTAACACAAAATGACTTCAGCTGTGTGTGTTTATATAATGGCATTTCACCTGAACAGACATCACAATCAGGAAATACGATGAGCTGAACCAAATTTAAGATCTGAGTGGACAGTCACAGCATTGTCTGGATTAGTGACACGACTTGACACAAAGAACTTTCACGTGTTTGAAATCAACATGCTGAGGTTTATATAAACACACGGATATCAAGTGTCAGGTCTTTATTAATGATCACTTAAAGACACTTGTGTTCAAATCCTCACTAAAGTATTCATTACAAAGATATAAAATATCAAACACACAAATGAGCGCACACCTCTGTATTGTGTCGTTAGATTTATAAATGTCTTACAAGATAACTGAACACTTTCTGTGTATGAAGTAGCAGGAGCCATTGAGCTCTACAACAACCAGCAGCCATTTGAGATATGAAAGACAAAGAAAGCCTGAACAATTTGTGCTGTGACTATCAAAAGGAATAAATGTGTACTTATGGAGTATTTATCAGAGCATAAATAACAAGAATAAAAGGCTGAAAGAAACGGCAGGGCTGAAAACTGAAGAAGTTCAGCACAAGTGGAGAAATCCAAGAGCAGAACTTGACATCAGAGAGGAAAGGAAAGGTGATGTGCATCCCACTGAAGAATATTCTAGATAGATAGATAGATAGATAGATTGATAGATACTTTATTAATCCCAAGGGGAAATTCACATTCATAGTCATAACCAATACCATCACTCAGTCGAGTTCATGAACTTCATCATAATAGTCCTCAGGATTTCTATATCCCATGACAGCTTGTGTTACATGGAGGTTGCAATCCCTGCATTGCTTTCCATGGTGCATTAGAGTTCTCTTTGTGTCAAGCAACACTCAGTTTACACACAAAGCACAGCCATCTGCATGTCCTTGGTAGTGCCGAGCCGTGCAGTCATCTCACACAACCTTCTCCTGTATTTTAAAAACAATTAATTGGAGTAGCAAAGACACAAATGAAGGCAAGCAGTTGAAGCAACATCCCAAAGAGTGCAGACTCTTCCAAGGACCTGCTCCATACCTGATCATCATTGACACGGCCCCTCGCTCTTGCAGCCTCCATAAATGATCCGTAGAAACCCCTTTAGTTTGTAGTAAAAGCAGTTTTACACAATGTCGCTATCTTTATGATCTGTTATCTCACTGTCCACCTTTCAGAGCAGTAATACTCAGGCATTCCCTGCCTCTGCTCTACAACAGATCAGGACGTCCCGCTCCAGAGGGGGAGCTCAAACACAATGGCTACCTCATTTGTCCTTGGAGCATTAATTTGGTTTCTACCAGGAGGAGGGATAATATTCACAGAAAGAACAATTAGGACACCTGATGTCTTTATATGAAATTCACAGAATGTGCACCTTGACCTGTCTGTTACCAGAAGTGGAGGTAAGACCTCCATATATCTCTTTTGTAATCTGCTCCCCCTCAATAAATCGTTATCCGTAACATTTGCACTGACTGCTCAGACTACCACTGTAATTGTCCCCTACAATCCCTACTTCATAATTTATAATGTTGTGGTGGATAGGGGGCGCTATCGCTCCCTTGAACCCTTGTCCACGACTCCAAACACCAGGTAAAAGTCCACTACTTGACTTTATTAATCTTCCACAGTGCACAAAGCACCCTCTTCTCCACTATACTCATACAATCCACAATAACAATAATACAAACAATCCTCCACCCCGCTCAGCTCGCTGTCTGGGAGCTCCCGTAGTCCTTTTATATCCCCTGACCTGGAGGTGTTCCTGCCCAATCAGTCCACAGTTCCTTATTCCTTCCGGGTCCGGGTAAACAGTCCTTTACTTCAACCCGGGAGCACATCGCTTCTTCCTGTCACGTGACTGTGACGCCTCCCGGGTCATAGGGCACATAAGAGCCCACAAGCCCCCCTACAGAGACTCCCTGTGGCCCCCAAGGTATCCAGCAGGGCTGTGTATAAACACTACATAGTCCATGAGGCCTTGCTGGACCTCGGGGCACGATCATGCTGTCGGGAGAGCTATTCCTGGCGGCCTTGGGGTGAGGACCGGAACACTAAGCCGGCAGTCCTCCACAATGTATATAATTTATATCGTTTCCCTCATGGAAGTTTATTCCTCTTCAGATTCAGCGGCCTGTTTTTGTCCATCTAGCAGTTACTTTGTGTTTGACATAATCGGTGTTAACATTGGGGGTGCACCATCTTTTGGAATGTGTCTTTGTAATTCAAGAAGCAAGAAAGTGCACTGTATTTGTCATTTCAACAGATGGCGCATCACCAACATTAGCACTACTTTTATGAATCCCACTCCAAATGTCTTATAACAGAGAGAGCAACCTGACAGACATAGAGATACACAGAAACACAGACAGACACTTCATATGTCTCTGCTATAAGCCATTTGGTACAACCATCTGTTGGAATGACAAAGGTGATGAATTGAATTAGTAGAAATGCTTGTGAAGCACCATATGTTGGAATTACAGAGACATGACAACCAGACAGAGACACAGATACACAGACACACAGACTCTTGTCCTTTTATTACGGTGGATACGCTGATTTCTGTCCGTCTGGCAGTTACTCTCTGTTAGATGTATGAAGTGTTAACATTTGCAGTGCTGTGTGTCTGCCTCACTGCTGTGTCTCTGTGATACGCCATTTAGCACAGGATTTGTACCAGCAGTGTTAATGTTTGTTATACGCCATCTGTTGGAATGACAAATACAATGCATTTTAACACTAAAAATGTTTACAAAGTGCCGTCTGTTAGGAAGGCAGAGAAAAAGCAACTGGATGAACAGAACACTGAAACTTTTATTAAGGTGGATATAATGGGCTGACCTGCTGTTTTCTGGACAGCAATATTTTTGTACGGACTGATGCCGACCTGTGGACTGACTGTTGGGAAATCTGCTGTACACGTCAGAGCGCTATATGACCTGACATTCTCTAAACCGTCTTGATACCTTCTGAATGAGTCCATTATAACACTTAAGTCTTTCTCCTAATCAGTACTTTCAAGTTTCAGACCTGCCATTGTGTATTACCAAAAACGTGTGAGTGTCTGACGATGGGTGGGCTCCCTGTGCAGAGCTGCTTTAGAACCTAAAACCTGCTGTCACCCAAAATGCATTGCACTATGTGACAAGTGACACTACAAGGTGCTTCAGTGACACAAGGAGAGACGAGGGGGACTCACATGAAGTTTGTATTAACAGACCACCAGTGTGTCACGTATGAACTCTTGTGTGGTGAGGACCACTTCACTGTCTGTGATGATGTTGAGGGAATGACAACAACACGACACAACTTAGTGACACAGCAAATGTCTTCAAAATAAAAAAGCACATCAGTGAGCGCAGCTGCATTGGAATTCTGAGAGTTGACCTGCCACTGCCACAGAGAAATGCATGTTGTGTGTTTGATGATTTAAGAAAAGAAAGACGTCCAGTAAATCAGACAAAGACAATCAGCACAACGTCAGACTGACAGAGAGCTGGGGGGGAATACTGTCTGGAATTTAAAGTGAGGGTCCGGAAAAGACAAAAACACACAGCTGTTACTGTACACTGTATGTGTGTGTGTGTGTGTGTGTGTGTGTGTGTGTGTGTGTGAGGGCCTCTCATGAGCACAGGGTGGTCCAGCACACTCCATGCAGGAGTCAGAGGGGCTCTGAGCAGCACAGCACAGGATGGACTGTCAGACCACCACTGGGCACAACCTCAGCTCATCTGAACCTGCTGATTTAATGTGCTGCTCGCTGTGATGATGAAAGAAAGAAAGTCAAAGTGACTGAGAACAAAAAAACAAAAACAACAGACAGAGGAGAAGAAGGAAACTGCAGAGAGCCAGCAGCTGACCACTGTGGAGCTGTGAGGAGAGACCACCGCAGCCCTGAGCGGCTCCTGACAAACAAATATAATGAAGACATCTGAGATTTGATGAACTCATTAGTAAGTAAGAACTGAAATGAACAAACAAACATCCTGAGAGAATTTGTGAAGCACACACAGCAGAGAGACGCCTCATGTGAATTACGTCAGCAGAGAGAATATGGCAGTCAGTCGCAGGGCCTCAGTGTATAAACATCTCAGTGTGCAGGCAGGATCACATCAGTCAAGAAACACACATGGAGTTGAAACAACTGAAAGTTGGCCCTTGTTATCCTCACAGTAATACATCTTGTTATAAACTGATTTTTGAAACTGAAGTTTATGGACCTTATTACACTTTCTCGTGTTTTTTGCTTTTCTCGACAGTCTTTGGAAATCTTCTTGTCATCATTTCTATTTCTCATTTAGTTCAACTGCACACGCCGACTAATCTTCTGATCCTTTCACTGCAGCGGCCGATTTCTTAACAGGTTTCTTTGTGATGCCCTTTTCTTTGTTTCTCCTGATTGCCGGTTGCTGGTACTTTGCAGATCTTTATTGTTATTTGTATCAGGCACTTGCCAATATTCTTAGCACAGTAATTGTATATAATGTGGTTTTAATATCCATTGATCGCTACATTGCTGTCTGCCATCCTTTCTTTTACAGCTCAGAAATCACTTTGACTGTTGCAGCCATCAGCATTGCTGTAGTGTGGCTGTTTGCACTTTTATACACAGTTATATTTTTATGTTTGAGTGAAATTAATGTAGGGTATTGTGAAGGAGCTTGTGGAGTATTCAGTTATTATGAAATGGTCATTTTTGATTTATTCATAACTTTTTATCCCTTATTCACTGATGATTGGTTTTTATATCAGAATATTTGTGGTTGCAAGAAGCCATTCAAGAGCCATCAACTGTATGATAGAAAAGAGACAAACTGAGGAAGTGAGTGACAGTAAAATATCAAAACCGTCTGAAAGAAAAGCCGCAAAAACATTAGGAGTAGTCGTGGGGGCTTTTATTGTCTGCTGGCTGCCTCTTTACGTGTACAATTTTTTTCATGATGGTAGTAACCGAATCACAGAAATCATCAGGAATGTCTTTGTGTTGGTCAGTGAAGTGAACTTTGGTGTTAATCCAATTCTTTACGCTTTTCTTTATTCCTGGTTCAGAAAAGCACTGAAAATAATTCTGACGTGTAAAATATTTAGTCCAGCTTCTTCAGTGCTCAATTTACTGTAAATGTTAAAGAAAATAAAAAAAAATAAATAATTTTCTGTGCTTATATTTTTTAAATTATTTGCACATTATGCCTTTTTTGCTCTTTTTTTCATATTAGCAGTGGAATACGTGGACGTATTTCTCAACTGTACAATCATTTCATATTCGCTGTATTGTTGTGAAGGCTGTTTTTGTTAACATTGTACTCTATTGGTGTAAAGTGTACACTGTACATGAATATTACTTATTTCACCACAATTACTTTCATAAAACTTCTTCTTATTTGAATGTGTAATAAACAGAACTGAAAGTTTAAGAGACCCCTGGAAATTCATAAAAACACTTCAGAGTTTCTTGGTGACTTTATTTTTTCCATTGTAAAATGGTTATTGCCAGTCAGCTATTCTCCAACCCACTATATCCTAACTTAAGGTCATGAGGGTCTGCTGGAGCCAATCCCACCAACACAGGGCACAAGGCAGGAAACAATCCTGGGCAGGGCGCCAACCCACTGCAGATGAGTAATATTGCTGTTTCCATTGTTTTGGGAGAGAGTTATTTATTTCATCATAAATTGTTAAGTAATGTGCTGAATTTTACCTAATACCTGGAAATATAAAAATCTTTTAACATCTGTAGTTACAATTTCCACCGACGTTCAGATTTCACAACTAAAAACTCCACAGCAGAGCTCAGACGACAACCGACATTCTGTTTTTTATCAAACTAAACTCTTCATTTTATTGTGAAGTTAATGTTTCTATTCCTGCACTTTAATCTGCACTCCTCCTCAATAAGGCAGCAGATGACAGACGAGTGCAGACGGAGCAGTCGGCCTTCACTCCTCACACTGCTGGCTCACTAAATGACACTGAGGTGACTGTGAGGAACTGAAATGGACGACTGAGAAGGTCAAATGAGGTTTGATGTCCACAATTAAACGTAGGATTTGCTGCTTTAGACTGACATTTGTTAATATTTGTGAAGTCTCATTAGCCGCAGCTGCTCACCTCATAGAGAACACAATTAATACTTCAGAGAACAGCATTGTGCTCAGTTCTAGAAAAACAGAGAAACTTAAACCTTTAATAAAGGAATTACAGATGGGTCTAAAGAACTTACTGCCTATGCACACTGTTTAATAATATTTTTTACTAGCAAAATACCCGCGCTTCGCAGCAGCGAAGTACTGCTTTAAAATTTTAAATAATAAACTGAGGGAAAATGTACCAATAATTATTTGTTAAGGATCTCTTTGTATGCCACGTTGTCAGTTCGGCCCTCCGGTTGTAATATGACCAAGCTGTGCGCTGAGCTTACTCTTGAGCATGCAACGTATAGTTGGCCATATGAAAAGCAATCTTGCCTCAAATCAATGCCAACCTTTTGTAGGGTCTGTCCCTGAGACTTATTAATTGTCATCGCGAAGCAGAGCCTTACTGGAAATTGAATTGAAATGGGAGATCAGAGGGTATAACGGGGATGCGAGGAATTAAAACTCTCTCCCCTGAGCCACTGCCAGTAAAAGTAGGTGCCTCAATTAGGTTCTTTTGCAGGCATGTGACCTGAAGTCTCGTGCCATTACAAAGTTTCGGTGGCTGTAAGTTTCTCAGTAACATTATTGGTTCCCCAACCTTCAAAATTAGATTATGCTCAGGAGTGCCTGGAGGATTCAGAGTGTGGACCGAGCTGCAGGCTATGGACGTATATATGTACTGTATGTAAGTAGGATTCAGTTAACATTGGGAACTCGCGTACCATATTTCTTGAAGATGGGCCCATTAAGTAACAAAGACCGCTGGAAAGTTCAATATGGCGGCCAACAGTGGTGTCATACCATCGAAATAAGTACGTACATCGGTATCGGTTAGCGCAGGGAAGCCGCCTACCAAATTTCGTGAAAATGGGGCCATAAATAAGAAAGTGTAACATGGCGGACATTGTCGACCATTATGACCGTTACGTGTAGAATTTTGAAATGAAAACTGCTCAACATTTGTAAGTAAGCTGTAAGGAATGAGCCTGCCAAATTTCAGCCTTCTACCTACACGGGAAATTGGAGAGTTAGTGATGAGTAAGTCAGTGAGGGTTTTGCCTTTTATTAGTATAGATGTATCTGTGTATGTATGTATGTATGTATGTATGTGTGAGTGTGTATATATATATATATATATATATATATATATATATATATATATATATATATATATGTGTGTGTGTATGTATCTATCTATTGATATATGTATATATATGAATATATATGGTTTTGGCAGCCAAGCGCTTTTTTCCAGAAGACGTCTCTTGAGATCCGTTTAATCGCCTCGTTGACTGCTTGTCTTCCAAGGTAGTTTCAATACCCATTTCCTGCACCGAGTCATCTCCCCTTTTATGAGTGACTGTGTTAGTGGCCGTACTTCGTACAGGTCTTTGAACGCACTGAATACTTGTAACTGATGTCGCCTGTCGGCTACTTTCGACAGTGAATGGAAGCAATTGTCGAGTAAAAAAAATTATTTGTAAGTGATTTCGCATTGAAGAAATAGTAAAAACTTGATCACTTGGGTCAATACCTAAAGAAATATACACAGCAAATGCAATTGAGAATACACCAGAATCTGTATGATTTAATTGTTGCTGTGTGTCTTCATAAACTGTGGGAGGTTTTTAAGGAAACAAAGCATGAAGGAAACGAAACTGCTCTTCGGTGAGGTTGAATTTTTTATCAGCGTTTAAACTGTCGTAGACATGAATTACAGCACCATCATAATAGGTACACACCCAGTGAGTCACTCGTTCAGGAGCTGCAGAAGGTAACATTTGAATATGTTTTGCATTTTGTGGAATGGGCATTATAGGTATGTCAGGAGTCCACATTAGCAAAACCTCTTGAGGTTGGAAAATTGTATGTGCAGCTAAAATTTCGTTGAATTTGCTCATGTGATCTCTTGATAAATAATCATTATTTACCAACTCCCTCATTTCAAAATCTGACAGTGGTAAGATCACTCCTTCCATAACACTAAACACAAACACTAAGTAGACACTAACACTAAAAAACGGCAACACCGCCGGGAAGAACACTAAATGACATAAAGTAAAAGTCTACTAAACTTCTTTATCATAACTGCTTTATTGTAGCAGGTGAGGGGACGCTGGTGCACGCTTGCTGTTGCCGCTCCTCCCTGTTAGCAACACTTTTCACAAAATTCACCTTAATTGTGCACTTTCTTACACTTGTTTTATTTTGTTTATTGTACGTATAGTTTGTGGATACAGCTGACTCGAATTGCATGGATCTGGCTTAATATTTACAGATTTTATGGACTCCACTTTACTGGGAGCAGCTGAGTCTGTGGATCACGGGACGAGACCTATGAACATTTCTTTGTACCTGGCGATCTAGCACCTCGGGATGATCTGTCTCCGTGATTATATTCGCTATGCTGATGTGCTCCCATTTCATCTTACAGTACTCTATGACCGGGAACTGATCTGATGTTCATACTAACCTGGCTTATGGCTCTGGGGCGATCACACCTGAAATTACCAAGCGTTACTGTTTATGGCTGTGTATTGGAACATCCAAATCCTGCTTCCTCCTCCTGCTGTGCTTTCTGTCGCCGCTCACCTACGTTACCACACCCACCTGTCCTACCGGCTCCGTTGTGCTGTGCTGCTTCTACACTGCTATCAGCTAAGTATCACTCACTATTTTAGCGCTTTGAGTACTGAGTAAAGCGCTATATAAATGTAATGAATTATTATTATTTATTATTAAACACTAGAGTACAAAAACGAAGTAGAAAGTAACACTAAACCGCAACATCGCCGGGTACACTGTCACACCGCGTCTACTAAACACTAAGAAACACTAAGCAGAAACACTAAAGCAAAAAATACTATTCAGTAAGTACCGCGTCTACTAAACAGTAAATCAGTAAAGGAGAAAGGACTAAACACTAAGGAAAAAGAACAGCAAGACCGCGTCAGCTGCGGAGCTCAGCTCGGGGAGAAATGAAATCAGGTGAATGGGAGGGGAGATGATCACGTGACTCCCCCACCCGCCTTGACTCTCAATCCCTCCACAAACACAGAAACACAGTCTCTCGGATCCCAACTCTCCTTCATATATATAGATAATTGTTATAAAGTTCTTCCTTCTTTTTCAAACCACCTTTACATGATTTTGATTTTTTCATCTTTATAATCCTCACTGCTATCCCATCTAGCAGGTTGCTGCACTAAAGTATTTTTCTATAAAATATTCATACAGACATTTTTTTCTTCATTTCATTATCGTGGCTCAAGTTGTCTCTTTATCAGTTTTTAGTGATTCTACGATGGTGGATGTGAGATTTGCTGTTATTTCTCTGTCATTAGCAGTAAATAATCAAAACTATTGTGATATATTGTGGTAGAAATTGACTGGCACCCCACACTGGGTAATAAAACACCAGCAGGAGAAAAGCGTCAGTCAGTCTTCTTCATCATGAAGTCTGACCAGAGGAGCACAAGCACCTTATTACAAGTGTGACCAAGGAGGGCCGTCTGTCTCACTCTATTCACACACTTCATTCATCAGGTCACAATGCCAAGGAGTTCATCACATAATCAGAAAACCTTTAAGGCTTTGGACTTCAAACCCTGAGGCTGTGGCTTCAAAGTGTCCAGAATGTTTCACTGGAGCATCAAATTATAGAAAATAAAGCTAAATCCTATAATCAGCTATGAAGTCATTCAAACAATAACATTCTACGTCACATTTAAGATGTTCAAATTACTTGTGAACAAGGAGTGATGGCACAAGAAATCAAACTCTTACTGTCTCAAATGCCTTTTAATTGAAAATCTATTTTATATTTACTAAT
>NC_053156.1:7816811-7840379 GCF_016835505.1 Polypterus senegalus
TTTGGCACAAAGTCTCATTTCGCTCTTGATATTTTTTACTTTATAATTTAAAAATGAAATAAGAATCTGAAAATCTAACAACATCACATTAATGTTTGATAAACTGTGAAAAGAATGATACCAAATATATACTGTATATGTAGGTTTTAAAATAAGCCCAATTTAAAGCGTGACAAAAAACATGACATAAAATCAATGAACAAAATTGTTGCACTTTTATGCTTAGGATTTTATATTTAGAGAACAGATTAATGTTTGAGGCCATTTTCAAAGCAGTAAACATTATGTGCTAATAGTTTGAATATTATCATGAGACCAATGCCAATATTTTGAATATTAAACCAGTAATGTTATCAGACCAAGTTTTATAATGATTCATTATTGAATACTTTTCCCTTGATATATATTTAGGTTGATGTTAAAAACAAATTGGCCAAGATACAAGCACAGACTGGATCAAAGTGTCAAAGTCAAAGTGAACCTTAACGTCATCTCAACCATATACAAGTATACAGATAGACGAAGTTGCAAAGCTCAGGGTCCACAGTGTAACAACATGACGTACAAATAATAAATTAAAAATAGAATTAAAATTTAAAATCTAAACACAAACAAGACAAGACAAAGAAGTAGCAGCAATATTGATGTGTAGTTAGCAATATAAACATTGACGCAATGTGTAGTACTTGCAATCTAGATACATAAATACAGTCATCAGATATGTAATATCTATATATATAATTCACTAAGGCAAGACAACCATGAAAAGCGCGTGGATTCACTAAGCCGCCGACAAGTGAGACACCTATGGCGCACGCAGGAAGGAGCCACGCCCACCAACTCCAAGACCATTGGATACGACGACAACTCGCAGGGCCATGCCCAACAACTTGGACGCGACGACACATAAAAAATGGCGTCATTTATGTTCATCTGTCGTAGAGGCCACATGCGGTGCAGGTCAGGTTAATGTCATGTACCTCCGAGCTACGTTGACTGCTCATAAAGGCGTGTTTCTCGCGGAGGTGAATCGCCATATGCAGCGTGTGAAACGGTTTGCGAGGGGCATCCCATGGGATCCTTAAAACAATCCTTTAAAACTGAGGTTAAAGCACAATGAAGGAATCATTCTTTAAAAACCAATAAGCCCTGTGCCTCTGTTTCATTACCGTCTCACCTGCTTCACCAATGCAGGCCCTGCAACAGTCGAGACGCTCTGTCAGCAGCTGACCTTCTCTGTGCCTGACCGGTTCACACAGAGGCACCGCAAGAGAAAGACACACCAGAGACAGACAGAGGCACACACACAGGCAGCTGGTGGGCGGCTCTCCATGAGTTTCTCTTGCGAGCGGACACATGACCAGGCGGTGTGTATGCTTCGAGAACGAGGCTGGACGCAGCTTGCGAACGGGCACATGAGCAGGCAGTGTGTATGCTTCGAGTGCGAGGGTGGACGCGACAGGACCATCTAGGAAAAATCATGTCGCGGATGTGATTTGCTGTATGCAGTGTGTAAAACAGTTTGTTTGTCGCAGATGTGAATCGCTGTATGCGGCGTGTAGAACAGTTTGCGAGGGGTGTCCCTGTGTCTTTCCAGAAGTGTTCAACCATCAATAAATAATTATGCGGCGTTTGTTATGCCGCGGGTTCACTATTGTGTTGTATTTTGCTCTCTCCAGAGTTCCATCTTTTCATTCACTTACTGTTGTATTCTCACACTAACCCGTTTTAGACAACCGTGTCTTTCCAGAACTGTTTACCATTCAATAAATAATTATGCATGAGATTGAGCGTGTGTCTAGGCGTGGGTAAGCCGTTGAACCCCATTCTGGCTGCAAACCGTGGAATTGCCACTAAGTGCGACTCATAAGCTCCCACTGTTTTCGTCCCTACCCTTAGTACACACCCCCTTCCCACACGTTGACTGTTAATAGAGGCATGTTTCTCGCGGAGGTGAGTCGCCATATGCGGCGTATGAAACGGTTTTTGAGGGGTATCCCATGGGATCATTAAAACATTCCTTTACAACTGAGGTTAAAACACAATGAAGTGAACAGTCTTTAAAAAACGAGTTTTCGGTTACGACGCACGACCACGTGCAGCATAGCAAAGTGTTGTACACGCTACATACAGCAATTCGCATCCGCGACAAACATGCGTCTTCTTAGATGCTTCTGCACTTTGTACACACCCCCCTCTCACCTTGCTATGCCGCACGAACGATTGTGTATTGGTTCGTTCCGTGCATTGTTACAATGTTGCTTTTCTTGCTGATTTATTACATTACCGATTTTGCAAATGTTACATTTTCTCCCCATGCTTAAAAATTATTTAAAAACCGGCCTGATTATGCGGTGTATGGTGCGCCGCGGGTTGGCTAATAATAAATAAATAATAGATACAGGTAATACAGAAATGATCAGTGTATGATAATAATAGTTGTTTAAAACATGTAAACAATGACAGGTCAGAATGTTTCACAGCAGAAGGATATCAAGAGTGTCCAAATCCTTTCAGTTCTTTTCTACCTGCACACTCGTCTTTACAGGACATTGGCTCGCATTTATAAAAGTTCTGTTTTTAGAGGTGGATGAGGACGTGTGGAAGATCCCAGGGGCAGCCTGGTGTTAAGGAGTTTGACATCTTGGGGGTAAAAACTCTCCTGCAGCCTGGCAGATCTGCATTTGATGCTGCAGTATCTTCTCTTGGACGGCAGAAGTGTAAAAGTCCATGTGAGGGGTGTAAGGAGTCCTGCACAATGCTGCAGGCCTTGCGGACACTGCGTTTGTAAAATATGTCTTGTAGTGAATAACAACAACATTTATTTATATAGCCCATTTTCATACAAAAAATGTAGCTCAAAGTGCATTACATAATGAAGAATAGAAAAATAAAAGACACAGTAAGAAAAATAAGTCAACATTAATTAACATAGAATAAGAGTAAGGTCTGATGGCCAGGGAGGACAGAAAAAACAAAACAAACAAACAAAAAAAACTCCAGACGGCTGAAGAAAAATAAAATCTGCAAGGGTTCCAGGCCATGAGACCGCCCAGTCCCCTCTGGGCATTCTACCTCCCATAAATGAAACAGTCCTCTTTGTATTTAGGGTTCTCACGGAAGGACTTGATGATGATGGTCACGTAGACTTCTGGCTTTCAGTCCATTAATGTTGGAGCATCAGGATGCTTTGAGTAGGTGGTGGTGGCGCAGGCCACCACCACAAAGAAACCAGAAAAAGAAACAGAAGAGAGAGTAGGGGTCAGTACGGATTTTAGAGCCACCATGAATAGTTATTATAATAAATTGAACATACAGAGTATCAGGATTAAATTAAAGTGAAGTTATGAGAAGGCCATGTTAAAGTAATGTGTTTTCAGCAGTTTTTTAAAGTGCTCTACTGTATCAGCCTGGTGAATTCCTATTGGCAGGCTATTCCAGATTTTAGGTGCATAACAGCAGAAGGCCGCCTGACAACTTCTTTTAAGTTTTACTCTTGGAATTCTAAGGAGACACTCATTTGAGAATCTAAGGTTACGATTTGGAGTGTAAGGAGTCAGACATTCCGATATATACGATGCAGCGAGATTATATAAGGCTTTATAAACCATAAGCAGTATTTTAAAGTCAATCCTGAATGACACAGGTAACCAGTGTAGTGACATCAAAACTGGAGAAATGTGTTCGGATTTTCTTTTCCTAGTTAGGATTCTAGCAGCTGCATTCTGCACTAGTTGCAAACGATTTATATCTTTTTTGGGTAGTCCAGAGAGGAGTGCGTTACAGTAATCTAGTCGACTGAAAACAAAAGCGTGAATTAATTTCTCTGCATCTTTCAGTGATATAAGAGGTCTAACTTTACTTATGTTTCTTAAGTGAAAAAATTGGGGGAGAGGCACCCCAATAATGTTCTCTGCTGTCTTCACTATCCTTTGCAGGTGCTTGCAGTTGGATATGTTGCAGTTGCCATACCAGACAGTGATGCAGCTGGTCAGGACACTCTCAATGGTGCCTCTGTAGAACATGGTGAGGATGGAAGGGGGAAGACTTGCTTGCTTCAGCTGCCTCAGGAAGTGTAGTCTCTGCTGGGCTTTCTTGACTACTGATGAGGTGTTATGTGTCCACGTAAGGTCCTCAGTTATGTGCACACCGAGGAACTTGGTACTCCTAACAGTCTCCACATCTAAACTGTTGATGCTGAGTGGGATGTGGGCAGGATGTGAATTTCTGAAGTCCATGATTATATCTTTTGTCTTGTCAATATTGAGAGATAGATTGTTGTCTTCACACCATGCAGGTAGCCGTTCCACTTAATCTCTGTATGCCGTTTCATCATCTCTACTTATCAGTCCCAGGACCGTCGTATCATCTGCAAACTTGATGATGTGGTTGGTGTTGTGCATGGCTTTGCAGTCGTGTGTCAGCAGGGTGAACAGCAGTGGACTAAGCACACAGCCCTGTGGTGCTCCAGTGCTCAGTGTTATGATGCTGGAGGTGTTGTAGCCCATCTGAACTGACTTGGGCCTCCAGAAGTCCAGGATCCAGTTGCAGAGGGTGGTGTTCAGGCCCAACCTGCTCAGTTTTACAACCAGCTTTTGAGGGACGATTGTGTTGAAGGCAGAGCTAGTCTATGAATAGCATCCTGACATGCGAGTCTTTTTTATTCAGATGTGTCAGGGAGAGGTGAAGGGCAGAGCATATGACACCCTCAGTTGACCTGTTTGAGTGGTATGCAAACTGAAGAGGGTCAAGGGAGGCAAGGAGATTAGTGTTTATGTGTGACATGACTAATGTTTCGAAGCACTTCATTATGATTGGCGTGAGTGCGACTGGTTGGTAGTCATTCAAGCATGTCACTGATAACTTCTTCGGATTGATATGACCATTGTGATAGATAGGGGACGCTGTTGTCCCCTTGAACCCTCAGACCAGACGCCAAACACCAGATAAAAGTTCCAATAATTTTATTTTCACAATAATAAACTGTACAAAGCACCTCCACCTCCACTATACTTCAATAATACAATAATACACAATAATAATCACAATCAATACTCAATAATCCTCCACACCTCCCAGCAGCTCAGTCACCCTTCCTCCCAAATCGGCTGGGGTTTCCCATAATACTTTTATAGTCCTTGACCCGGAAGTGTTTCTCTCTCTGTGTCCATGTGACTTTGTAACACTTCTGGGTCGAGTGAAAACCCTGAAGTACGTCATTTCTTCTGTCCCCATGACTGGGACGTACTTCCGGGCTCTATGGAAAATATACATCTCTGGGCCTCCCTGCAGCGTCCTCTGGTGACCCCGACATTATCCAGCAGGGCTGTGCATTAAAACTTCAAAGTCCATGATGCCCTGCTGGAATTTGGGGCATCTCCACGTCGCAGGGAGAGCTCCATCTGGCGGCTTGGGGGTATTGGCCGGGATAAGTTGCCAGCCATAGTCCACACCATCTATTTTAGTGCTAGCATATTTGTTAATAAAGGGGTACCCCCAACGAAGCAGGCCTAACACCCCTCAAGACATTATTGTTTGGGATGCAATAAAGGTAGCAACCTAGTTTAAGACCACAGCTGATTATAAATTGGGACATACTTTTAGTCAAGTATGGCTGTGTGTATAAAGATTCTGTCTCTGGTCTTTGTTGTACACATCATTAGCAACATAAGCAAGTAACTTAAGTTTTTAAAGTAAATACTTTTGTTGTCACTGTCACCACCAACAGTATGATTAAATGGTCTGATTGCAGATGAAAATACAGAGCTAGGTATGTGAAATAGATACTTTAGAAAAAGGGTATTTATGACATTGATTAAGTAGTTGATTACAAAATCATCATATTTAGAGGTTAGAAAGTTATGGGACATTTTAGATCAATTGTTCCTGAAATGAGTGCAGACCAATATTAGAAATAAAAAAAATTATAGTAGAAACACCGTGGTCATCATAAAGAGACTTCTTTAAACACTAGTCAGCATGTTGTAATTACAGCTGGCATTCAGGCAACAGGGTAGAAATGTTCACTGATTTCCAAGGCAGGAAAGATTCAGGACTAAGACTTAAGAGAAGAAACATGAGAAGTGAACGGCACCCATGGAACACAATAGAGCTGCCCTATGGGACTACAGTTGCCAATGTGCGCTCTTGCATCTCTGTGGGGGTCCAAATGGGAGCCATACAAGAAGGATACCACCACCGCCCAGTGTGCTAGGGTACACATGGTATCAGGAGGCTGTTAACTTCCTGACCTAGAAATTTACCACTTTCCAACCCAGTTGGGACATCCGTCCATTCATCTGCCTTCCTTATAAAGATTTACTGAACACGTATGGAACCATTCTTCCCAGTTTGGATGCCAGCCAAGCCATGTTGTCTATGACACTGTAATACTTTACAATTACTTACATTAATTTTCATCTGCCACTCCATCTAGCTGGGTATCATCCACAAACTCAACCAGCTTGTTATTCATATTCTTATTCAGATATATTAAAAATAGCAGTGACTCCTGCTGAATGCCACTCTTAACTTCAACGAATTTTGATGCGTTTTCTCACACCATCACCCTGTGATTCCTGTGTCTGAGCCAATCCCGAATATCCACTTTTCTGAGTTGGATGATCAACCTCTCATGTAGAAGCTTTTCATATGCTTTCTGAAAATCAAGAGAAATAATATCATATTTGCCACTCTCATCAAATTGTGACGGCTCAAGCAGCACGTTTGTTTTCTAAGGCCGGTTCAAGTACAGAGAAGACACACTTCAAGACAGCTAGCAATTTACTACAGTTGGTGCACAAATCTGCGAGTTTCATGCTGCACAAACTTATAAAGCTCTGTAACTTACTGTATACTGGGCTCACTACCGGCTGAGATTCTGTCCCGTTGATTGTTCACAGAGCACAATTGTGCTGATGGAGAGGCATTGGGCATTCTTTGCATTTCAAATTTGCAGTGTTTTTAAAGGACTCTAATATTGTTCTTTCAAGTTCAAGAATAAAGGGAGTTTAAAAAGACTTTTTGTGCAACTCTGGATGCAAAATTCAACAAGTGGTACCAGAAGTGGGGCTGCAAGGAATGGATCAAAAGCAAAATGTCGAGGTGAGGACCCCTATACCCATTTGTCCTAGAAATATGCTGCAGAAAATGTGTGCAACCGACCATCTTGAGAGCTTTTTATTTACTTTCAGTCGCATGACCTATAAAAGACTGATATTGTTCTTTCAAGTTCAAGCCCTTATGAAAATTAAATATATTGCAATATTCTTCACAAATATGACACGTCTTGCAATATAAAATTAAATACTTCCTTTTGAAGAATTCTGTGAATTTATTTTAAAAATTTTCCACAATATCCATCCATCCATTATCCAACCCGCTATATCGTAACTACGGGGTCACGGGGGTCTGATGGAGCCAATCCCAGCCAACACAGGGCACATGGCAGAAAACAAACCCTGGGCAGGGCGCCAGTCAAGCGCAGTGCACAATACTTATTTATTTATTTATCACGTGATTGATTGGGTGTGCAAATCAAAGATACAAGCTGGCTATTTGAGGAGCTATCGCAGATGATGCTGGTCATGACACTTGAATGTCAGTGGCTTTTCAGTCGCTTAATGGCTGTGTGGCTGTGTTCATTCTGCTTCTTTTCTTTCCTGGTTCTTCTATTTAATTCAGCCAATGATTGAATGAATATTTTCACATTAAGCTGATGACTCTTTAAAGATTGTGAGGGCCAAGTTGAACACCCTTATTCCCCCTCTGTGTAATTTCATTTTCACTGACCGTATCAGTACAAGTCTATGAGGTGAGCCTGCAGAAACTCAAAAATTCAGAAAACTTGACCCTTATTAAAAATATAATTGTGCTGTTTAAAATTGTGACCTTCTTAATCATACTAGTCTGCAAAAGGTGTCTGTCTGCTCTTCTGACTGCAGAAAACATCTCATCTGTGTAAAGACCCTCTGTCTGTAACAGCAAGTCCTCCTTCTATGTGCACACAAGCTGCTCTATGGAAAGTGCACTTACAGTTAAAGCATACAGTAATAATAACTTAAAAAATAAAATTATCTATAATCGTTTGAACAATTTAAAGAATGAGATATGAAACATAATACAATCACTTTCCACTGCGTCATCGTTGATCTTTTTATGTTTTATTCTATAAGACAAATTCCACATCCACATTAGAGCACCAGCAAATAAAAAGAATTCTCTGAAGGGAGACGCTTTCAACAACTTCATCAGTGGAGCAGATTGTGTAACCTGCAGCTCGTCAGCCTGTGGTTAGGGGAAAAGAAGAGCCATGAAGGGAATAAATTAAATGAAGCTCAGTGCCAAATGGAGAAACCTGAGAAGTCAAGAAATGTAACCACAAAATGACTTCAGCTGTGTGTATTTATATAATGGCATTTCACCTGAACAGACATCACAATCAGGAAATACGATGAGCTGAATCAAATTTAGGATCTGAGTGGACAGTCACAGCATTGTTTAGGATTAGTGACACGACTTGACACAAAGAACTTTCACGTGTTTGAAGTCAACATGCTGAGGTTTATCTAAACACACGGATATCAAGCATCAGGTCTTTGTTAATGATCACTGAAAGAGAAATTTGTGTTGAAATCCACAAAAAATCATTCATTACAAAGAAATAAAATATCAAAACACATGAATGAGCGCACACCTCTGTATTATTTTGTTATGAACTGCTCAGAAGAATTAAAGGAACACTTAGAAAACACTTCAGATCTCAATGGGAAAAAAAAATCCTGCTGGATATCTCTACTGATATGGACTGGTATGGTGATGTGTTAGGAATGAAAGAATGGCCGCCACATCATGTGATGGAAGTGAAAATGATCAACCTACAGAGGGCTGAATTCAAAGACACCCCGACAATCAAAGTGAAAAATGATATGGCAGGGAGGCAGGCGAGCCCATTTTGCTAAAATTTCATTGCAGCAACTCCAAATCGTACTCAGTAGTTTGTATGCCTCCTAAACCCCCCACCACCACCATGTGTTTGTATGCTGGCCTGATAACGTTATAATGAGATGACATATGGTGTCCTGGGGGATCTCCTGCAAGATCTGGACCAGGACATCACTGAGCTCCTGGACAGGCTGAGGTGCAATATGGCGGCGTCAGATGGACCGAAACGTAATGTTCCACCCAGAGGTGTTCTGTTGGATTGAGGTCAGGAGAGCAAAGCGTGGGAGCCAGTCAATGGTATGAATTCCTACATCCTCTCACCACATGAGTTCGGGCATTGTCATGCACCAGGAGGAACCAACATAGGGTCTGACAATGGGTCCAAAGATTTCATCCCGATACTGAATGGCAGTTAAGGTGCTGTTGTCTAGTCTGTAGAGGTCTGTGCGCCCCTCCATGGATATGCCTCCCCAGACTATCACTGACTCACCACCAAACCAGTCATGCTGAACGATGTTACAGGCAGCATAATGTTCTCCATGGCTTCTGCAGAGCCTTTCATGTTTGTCACATGTGCTCAGCATGAACCTGCTCTCATCTGTGAAAAGCACTGGGTGCCAATTCTGGTATTCAATGGCAAATGCCAATCGAGCTCCACGGTGCTTGGCAGTGAGCACAGGGCTAGAGGATGTCAGGCCCTCAGGCCGCCCTCATGAAGTATGTTTCTGATTGTTTGCTCAGAGACTTTCACACCAGTGGTCGGCCTGCCTGCTGGAGGTCATTTTGTAGGCTCTAGCGGTGCTCATCCTGTTCCTCTTTGCCCAAAGGAGCAGATACCTGTGGGTCCTGCTCATGGGTTAAGGAACTTCTATGATGGGCCCTGTTCAGCTCTCCTAGGGTAACCGCTTATCTCCTGGAATCTCCTCTATGCCCTTGAGACTGTGCTGGGAGACACAGCAAACCTTCTGGCAATGCCGCATATTGATGTGCTATCCTGGAGAAGTTGGACTACCTGTGCCTCCTCAGTAGGGTCTGGGTATAACTTCATGCCACCAGTAGCGATACTGACCGTAGAGAAATGCAAAATGAGTGACAAAACAGATGATGAGGGAAAAATGTCAGTGGCCTCCACCTGTTAAACCATTCACTCCTGTTTCCTGTTGCCCCTCTAGTGCACCAAACCAGCTGAAACTGATTAACAAGCCCCTCTGCTACTTAACTGAGCAGATCAATAGCCTAAAGGTTTAATTGACTTGATTCTATACTCTCATTAATAATAGGTCCTTTAATTTTTTTGAGCAGAATATTTTTAAATGTCTTACTAATATCACTGAACATTTTCTGTAGTAGGATTAATTTTTCTCTCAACAACTCTCCAGTCATTTGAAAAACAAAATGGAAAGAAAGCCTGAACAATTTGTGATGTGTCCATCAAAAGGAATAAACGTGAACTTACTGTATGTATCCAACTGCAATCCGTCTCTTTCTGCATTGTGTAAATGACCGTCAAGTCAGAGGCACGTAGGGACAAACCAGAAGCTTTAATTTTCATCTCCAAGAAACTTTCCAAAATTAAAGGAAAAAAATAAGAACATGGCATTACATCAGCGGCTTCTCCCCTATGCCCACACCGTGTCCACTACACATCTGCCCTTGTTATTTACACAATAAACACATTGTATATAAAACTATTTACAAAATAATTATTCAAATTTTCCAGAGAGAACTATTTACAATACACATAGCTTTATATAAAAAATATCCTAATTTTATAATTATATATTCTTAACAAAAAAAAAAAAGCTTTCCTTTCCAAATCAAAAGGGAAAAAAAAAGAATGGAGCTTAACATCAGCAGCTTCTCCCCTATGCCTATTAAATAATACATTAAATAAATAACAAATTATTAATACAAAATAAATGAAATAAAAATCAGGAAAAGCTTAGGGAGAACTGAAACCGCAACCTACCCCCACAGCGTCCACCACACGTCTGGCGTTAGAGCCAAAAAATGTGGTCCCAACAGGTTGTGAGGTGTGACGCTAAACAACGTCCGTACTACAACAGTGGCGCTGATTAATTCAAATGACCACATGGACTGAGGATCATATTTTCATCTCTGATTTCATGGAGGTGAGGGTCTTGAGTAGGGTCTGGCAGTTCCAAGCTTAGTAGCCTGTTGATAACATCCATATCTTGTGGCTTATCTTTGCTCCTGAGAAACAGAAGGATGTCTGTCTGAGGGCAACCTCTCTTCTGAAACACAATGACATGGACTCTTGTCACAATCACTCCTAATATCTGCTTCTGCATGATATCATTGATAAGCTCATTTAGCTTAAGCTGAAACCCTCCTACAAAGAAAGTGGGCCTTGTCTCTGGCCTCTAGCCTGGCCCTAAATTTCTTATAATCTCCTGCCACTACATAATAAACGTCATTGCAGGTAAAATGTTAGGTGGCCTTAATCTACGCACAAATTAAATCACATCCTGATAGTTTTGCTTCAAACTGTATGCCTTGGGCCTCAGTGGAACGTTGAAGTAAGTATATAAACCCTCCTTGGTGTTAATGTGAGTAAATATGCTGTCACAAACTTGACCCCAAGTCATAGCAAGGTTTGGGGCAGTCACCCGTATATATTTGGTATCCTGACTGCAAAATTGTAAAAATGTTACACAGCACTGATGTGCAGAAAACCAAATCCAAAACAGAACTGAGGGAATATAGAAAAGGTGGAGGCTTTTAAAGTGGAAGACAGGAAGTGAGGTCAAAGGGGTCGGGCTCACAAGGGTCTTCAGCCATAGGCTTGAGCCCGGATGTGACATCATAGGGCTCGAAGCCGGCAAGGTCTTCTTCCATAGGCTCAAAACCGGAAGTGACGTCAAGAGAACCAGGTGGAATCTCCCGTGAATGGCCTGCAGGAAAGTGTAAAAAGAGAAAGTGCACTCTGCCACATCCCAGTCTGATTCAGAATTGCCCTCACTCAAGCCCTCAATGCCTAAAATTGTATTTATGTGATCCATCAACCCATTGCACATTTTGATCCTCATTCGTGCTTGGGTGTGGCAACATAGTTCACTCGATTTCCTTCTGTCCTCACAGAAAAATCAACACATTATTGTTGGCTCACCGTCCCAGCACTCAAAAACTAGTTGAAGGTATCGTCTCTCATTCCCAGCCATTAACAGTAATGCTGTGTTTGTGTTACTTTCAACCCCGGATTTGTCACAGTTGTTCTTCTTTGTACTTAACGTTAGAGCCCTTTTAGGATGTAAATTAATATTTTCTCTACAGCTCAGATACCTCGATGTAAATAGTAGTGAATGTACTTTTGCATGTAAGTTAGGATCAAGGAAACTAACCCTCTGGGTGTCCCGATTTGCATTCCCTTCATCTGCTCTGGAATAGATCAGGAGGTCCCACTCCAGAGGTGGTTATTCTTCCGGGTGCTCAGACATGATGGCTTATCCTTAACGATTTTTACATCCATATCCCCAGGCAATTCATCATCCCTGGTCAGGTGCATCGGATCTTGAATTCCTTTACAGCAGACTTCCTTAGCTTTGCATGTTTCTCTCTCATATGTTTGTGTATTTGATCCTTTTCCCTGGTGAAAGCTTATTCCTCTTCAAATACAGCTGGTGTTAACATTTGCAGTGCACCAAGTATATGAATGTATTTTTGCAATTCAGGTAACAAGAAAGTGCACTGCAGTTGTCATTCCAACAGATGACACATCACCAACATTAGCTCTACTTTTATTAATCCCATACCAAATTCCTTATAATAGAGATATAGACACACAGATACACAGAAACACATACAGACACTTCATGTGTCTCTGTTAAATCCCATTTGGTAAAAACATCTGTTGGAATGACAAATGTGATGCATTGGATTGCGACAAATACTTGTGAAGAACCCTATGCTAGAATGACAGACATAGCAACCAGATGGACACACAGATACACAGACTCTTGTCTTTTTATTAAGATGGATAAGATGATTTCTGCCCAAATGGCAGTTAGTCTCTGTTGGATGTGCTCAATTTTAACATTTGTAGTGCAGTGCGTCCATCCCGTTGTTATGTCTCTGTAATACTCAATTTAGTACAGGATGTGTACAAGCAGTGTTAATGTTTGTTATACGGCATATTTTGGAATGAGAAGTACAATGAATTTTACCACTAAAAATGTTTAATGAAGTGCCAACTGTTGGAATGACAGAGACGAAGCAACTGAATGAACAGAACAAACAGAAACATATCCTTTTATTAAGGTGTATAAAATGGCCTGGCCTGCTGTTTAGTACACAGGAAAAATTTCCTTTGGATTTGTGCTAAGTTGTGGACTGACAGTTTGTAAATCTGCTCTACACATCAGGGCGCTATATAACTTAACATTCTGTTAGCCTTCCAAATGGCTTCTAAACACGGTCTGGAAGTCAACAGTGATGAGTCCATTATAACACCAAAGTCTTTCTCATAAGGAGTAATTTCAAGTTTCAGACCTGCCATTGTGTATTCAAACATAACATTTGTACTTCTTGTGAAGACGTGTGAGTGTCCAATGATGGGTGGGCTCCCTGTGCAGAGCTGGTTTACAATATAAAGTCTGCTGACCTGCTGTACCTCAAAATACATTGCACTATGCTGACTAATGACATAAATATGTGACTGGTGACACTACAAGGTGCTTCATTGACACAAGGAGTGACGAGGGGTCCTCACATAAAGTTTGTATTAACAGACCACCTGTGTGTCACATATGAACTCTTGTGTGGTGAGGACCACTTCACTGTCTGTGTCGATTAGGAGGGGATGACAACAACACGACACACAAACTCCTGTAAAGTCGTACGTCTGTCATCAGTGAGCAGCTGCGGCTAATTGTTTAATATAAAATGACCTTCGTATGTTGGACATGGTGGTCCTCTTGTATTTTTTATTGTATGGTTTGCCATTTCTGTAAAAAACATCACTTGCTGTTACTATAAAAATGGTAAACATTACAGAAGATAGTTTTGAAGAGGTATTGACATAATTTCTATCTTTATTAACACTTTATTAACACTAGAACTACCGAAGCCTATGAAAAAGTAAAAATTTCTGGCCCACCTTAAATCCCTTCACACCTCTCCATTAGCATGTTTTGTCTTGTAAATGTGTCGATAAGCACAAGCACTAAAACATGAAAAGCCTTTCTGTTTTAACAATGTGTTAACATAGATTGTTGTAGACAAGGAGCACACATGAAATGCATGTGTTTCAAATAACGATCTATTATTTCCCATCTAAAACTCCAGCACTTCACTCCAAGATAATCGAGGCTTGAGCTGGGAGAACTTATTTCCCTTTCTGCGTTGGTGGGAGGATGTGATAGTAGGCTGCTTGCTGCTTGGACTTATCGACACATTTACAGGAGAAAAGAGGCTGATGGAGAGGTGCGAAGGGATTTAAGGTGGGCCGGGTTTACGAGTTTTTTCATAGGCTTTGGTAATTCTAGTCCTTATAGTGATGACGGCTAACAGACTCATGCAGTGCGGTGCTCCTCGGTGCTTCAAAACCATTGTTTAGTTTTTCTTCTTACAAAGCTGCAAATGTCATCTAAATAAAAAGTACATCAGTGAGCGCTGCTGCTCTTGAATTCGGAGAGTTTACCTGCCACTGACACAGAGAAATGCATGTTGTGTGTCTGATCATTTATGAAAAGAGAGATGTCCAGTAAATCAGACAAAGAATCAGCACAACGTCAGACTGACAGAGAGCAACGGGGGCAATACTGTCTGGAATTTAATGTGAGGGTCCGGAAAAGACAAAAACACACAGCTGTTACTGTACACTGTATGTGTGTGTGTGTGTGTGTGTGTGTGTGAGGGCCTCTCATGAGCACAGGGTGGTCCAGCACACTCCATGGAGGAGTCAGAGGGGCTCTGAGCAGCACAGCACAGGATGGAGTGTCAGACCACCACTGGGCACAACCTCAGCTCATCTGAACCTGCTGATTTAATGTGCTGTTAGCTGTGAGGAGGAAAGAAAGTCAAAGTGACTGAGAACAAAAAAACAAAAACAGCAGACAGAGGAGAAGAAGGAAACTGCAGAGAGCCAGCAGCTGACCACTGTGGAGATGTGAGGAGAGACCACCGCAGCCCTGAGCGGCTCCTGACAAAGAAATATAATGAAGACATCTGAGATTTGATGAACTCACTAGTGAGTAAGAACTGAAATGAACAAACAAACATCCTGAGAGAATTTGTGAAGCACACACAGCAGAGAGACGCCTCATGTGAATTACGTCAGCAGAGAGAATATGGCAGTCGCAGGGCCTCAGTGTATAAACATCTCAGTGTGCAGGCAGGACGGCTCAGTCAGGGACAGACATGGAGTTTAAACAACTGAGATTTGGCCGTTGCTTTCCTCACAGTAATGCATCTTGTTATAAACTGATTTATGAAAGTGAAGTTTATGGACTTTGTTATACTTTCTCATGTCTTCTTTTTTTATTAACAGTCTTTGGAAATCTTCTTGTCATCATTTCTATTTCTCATTTTGTTCAGCTGCACACGCCGACTAATCTTCTGATCCTTTCACTCGCAGCAGCCGATTTCTTAACAGGTTTCTTTGTGATGCCCTTCGGTTTGAATAACCTGTTTGACACCTGCTGGTACTTTGGAGCTATTTATTGTTATTTGTATCAGGGACTTGCAAATATTCTTACTGTAGCTGTGATCTATAATGTGGTTTTAATATGCATTGATCGCTACATTGCTGTCTGCCATCCTTTCTTTTACAGCTCAAAAATAACTTTGACTGTTGCAAAAGTCAGCATTGCTGTAGTGTGGCTGTTTGCACTTTTCATTAATGTCATAGGGTTAAGTTTGAGTCATTTTGATGTAAAGAAATGTGAAGGAACTTGTGCAGTATTCACTTATTTTGAAATGGTAATTTTTATTTTACTCATAACTTTTTTTATCCCTTATTTCCTAATGATTGGTTTTTATATCAGAATATTTGTAGTTGCAAGAAGCCATTTAAGAGCCATCAACTGTATGATAGAAAAGAGGCAAACTGTGGAGGTGAGTGACAGAAAAATATCAAAACCGTCTGAAAGAAAAGCAGCAAAAACATTAGGAGTAGTCGTGGGGGCTTTTATTATCTGCTTGCTGCCTGTCAATATATTCAATTTTTATACTGGTAGTATTAACCTAATCACAGCTATCATTGCAAATGTCTTTGTGTTGGTCAGTGAAGTGAGCTTTGCAGTTAATCCAATTCTTTACGCTTTTCTTTATTCCTGGTTCAGAAAAGCACTGAAAATAATCCTGACATTTAAAATATTTCGCCCAGCTTCTTCTGTGATCAATTTACTGTAAATGATAAAGAAAATAATAAATACAAAAATAACTTTGTTGTACTTAGATATTTTAAATAATTTTACATAATTACTTTGCTTGGACATATTTCTTAACAATACACTCATTTCATACTCACTATTGTTTGAAGGCTGTTTGTGTTAAAATTGTAATCTATTCATGTAGAGTGTGGACTGTTTATCAATATTGCTTATTTCACCACAATTATTTTCATTAAACGTCTTCTTATTTCAATGTGTAAATAATGGAACTGAAAATGTACGAGACTCCTGGCAATTCATAGAACACTTCAGAGTTTCTTGACTTTATTTTATTAACTTTGTTTTTTCCATAGTTTTGGGACAGAATTCTTTATTTGATCATAAATTGTTAAGTAATGTGCTGAATTTGACCTAAAATCTTGGAAAATAAATGTCTGCTAATATCTAGAGTTACAATTTCCACCAACGTTCAGATTTCACAACTAAACTCCACGGCAGAGCTCAGATGACGGCCGACTTTCTGTTTAACTTTGGTCAGACTGGTGGGGATTTGTTTAAGAGTCAAATACTACAAAACACGTGTTCCTTTATTATTTTAGTTTTGTCTCATGTTAAACTTTTTATTTTAATCTTGAAGTTAATGTTTCCTATTTCTGCACTTTAATCTGCACTCCTCCTCAATAAGGCAGCAGATGACAGACGAGTGCAGACGGAGCAGTCGGCCTTCACTCCTCACACTGCTGGCTCACTAAATGACACTGAGGTGACTGTGAGGAACTGAAATGGACGACTGAGAAGGTCAAATGAGGTTTGATGTCCACAATTAAACGTAGGATTTGCTGCTTTGACTGACATTTGTTAATATTTGTGAAGTCTCATTAGTCACAGCTGCTCACCTCAAAGAGAACACAATTAATACTTCAGAGAACAGCATTGTGCTCAATTCTAGAAAAACAGAGAAACTTAAACCTTTCATAAAGGAATCGCATTTGGGTCTGGAGAAGTTTCTGCCTGTCATCACAATCGAATAATATTTTCAATAACTGTTAAAAAGTTCTTTCTTCTTTATAAAACCACCCTCCCTCACTGCTATCTCATCTAGTATGTTTGCTGCAGTAAAGTATTTTTGTTGAAATTTAGAACATAATATACTTAGAGACTTGTTTTGGTGAATTTCTTTAACGCACTTCAAGTTGTCTCTTTAGCAGACTTTTCAGGACTGTACAATGGCTGAATGTAAGAATCCCTGCTATTATATTCTCATTATGTGCAAATAAAAAAAAAATGTTTGCGGAAAACTGAATTTATTTCTTTATTTTCTTGTATTTGAGATATGAGTACACCAGTAAACCTGACCCATAAATTGTGTGTTAAGGTATTATGGTCTGCACTGTATAAGACGATTCCTGACGGACTCTCAGCTCCTTTATTTCTGCTCTGCTCAGCTGATGCTTTACTTGTTCCACTTTAAGGGTTGCCCCCTCATTTCAGACCCCCTTGTGTGTTTATTCAGGAGGTATTATGATGTGGTGGTCCGCACTTCTGCCCTTTTGATTTCGTGTTCTTGTTGCAGTCCTTCGCCAGTCACTGCTGGTGTTGAATCTCCATGTTCTCTCTTTGCATGTGTGGCTTTTACTCTACAGGATGACAGAAGACTTTTATTATCCCAGAGGGAAATTTGTGAGCAGTAGGAATGTGTGACACATAGGACATTGTTAAATAGGGACAAGAAAATAATAAAAGAGACCACACATGACAGCCATTGTTGTATTCAGCACATACACCATAAGACTTCTACAAATCAGAATAACGAAGAGCACACAATAATAATTCAGGACTCCACAGGACTCCTGCAGCTGCTAGAATTCAGAAGGCTGATAGCTCTGAGATAAAAGAGAACTTCAGTCTCGGGGTCTTCACCATTGAGACCCTAAATCAGCAGCTTGATGGCCACAAGTGACACTTTGCTGACAGAGGATGGCTGCTGTGTGACAGAATTGAATTGGCGTTCTTTACCAATTGTTTGTGATGGTGGTCAGTGAGAGAAGACTGCTGCGGACCCCCACTTTCACTGCTCGTTTTAATGTTGTTAGTCACACGGTTTTTGTTCGTTACATTGAGATTTACTAAACAACATCCATCCATCCATCCATTATCTAGCCCGCTATATCCTAACTACAGGGTCATGGGGGTCTGCCTGAGCCAATCCCAGCCAACACAGGGTGCAAGGCAGGAAACAAACCCCAGGCAGGGTGCCAGCCCACCGCAGGGCCCATCCATCCATCCATCCATCCATCTTCTTATTCCAATTATCTAGAGCATGTCACAGGGTAACTGAAGCCAATCCCAGCAAGCACTGGGCACAAGGCAGGACAATCACTGGACAGGACACCACTCCATCACAGGGTGAACACACTTACACACACACACACACTGAGACACTTTAGCATCCACAATCCATCTAAGCTGCATGTCTGAGGAAACCCCTAAAGACACAGGGAGAACATGCCAACTCCATGTAGGGAGGACCTGTGATGTGCACCCTGACCTCTTTGTAGGGAGGCAGCAGTGTTACCACTACACTACTGTGCTGCTTAATAACACAACTTATAAAGGCAAATGTCACAGCTGATTCAACAATAGACTTAATAAAAGTATAAAATATTCAGTTGCCTTATAAAAATATTCACTTTTTTCCTTCTTACTGATTGTTTTTTTTATTCTAAATGAAGGTAAGCCTCTTATGGATGTTTCTCCCAAGTGTTTGTGGTGCTTGTTATGAGAGGTGGACGAAGAGAACATCTAAAGGGTCCTTCAGATATGTAACACGTTAATTGTCACTTCTGTATTGGCCCACTGTGGGTGATGAAGGTGCTGTCCGTCCAGACTGCTTTTATGCCTCATGCCAAATGCTACCAGGAGTGGCCTCAATGTAGTAAGCATTGTAATAAATTAGCATAATTTGGGGCAGTTAGGTGAACCCCATATACTGTGATGGTCAAAAACAGAATTAAGAAATCAGAAAAATAGAAAAAAACTACCTAATCACACACAAACCTTCTTCAGACTGCACAGGATGGCGACAATGCCAGTCATCATGACTGCCAACTGGAAGGGTCGGGTTCAGGAGGATGGAAATCTGAAGTGATATCAGGGATGGAAGAGCCGTCAGTCATCTTTAAAACAGAAGGAGGAAGAAAGAAGGCGTTAGGCAACAGCGCCACCTCCTGGGTCAGAGTGTAGCTGCCATTAAAAGAGCCTTGAGGTTGTCCCCCAGAAGCACACGTGTGACAGCGTACACTGAAAGATTCTGACCTTGTAACCAAACCTGCTGTGACTCTGAAAGGCTGCATAGATTTAGTTTTTATATTTTTAAATGATTCTAAAATAATGCTATGAGCTATTTTTACAGTATTGTTTCCTAAGTTTTAACAGCCTGTTAACACCAATAAAGAAGTAATCCATTTTTGAGTAAGTTTAGATTTAAAGAAGAAAAAAAGATTTCTCTGAAAATGTTGTAGAAGCCACTGTGGATGTGATAGTTTATTACAAATTCACGAGCCTTTTTCAGATAATATGACTGCTGTTGAAGATGAGCCGTTTGAAGTCACGTCTAATGTACAATTCACATCTGCAGCCTGTAGAAGTTTCTGATTCTGCAGACTCGGCCATTGAAAAGGCACACAGAGTGCTGCGTCATTTTGTGGTGTGTGGGCTGCAGCAGACGTCACAATCTCATAAACCAGCAGTGAACGTTTGAAATGGCGTGTGGAGCGTTTGAGGTTCTACCAGGGCAACGACGGGTTTGAACCTCTGTCAAGCATCACTGATGAGCTTTAAAATTTAATTTGTGCACTGTTTCGACTTTTATTGATTCTGAACTGTTTCTGTACAGCTGCTTGTAAATGCAATGTTTGCAAAGTGTGCTTTTTACGACAAAACTCCAAAGTACATTACAGAAGAAAAATATTAAAAGACCCCTAATAATAAAATATATTTAATTGATCTTTACAAGACACATTTCAGAACTAAACCATAAAGTGCATCACTACAGATGGCAGCCATACTGCTGAATGTGCACAGAGCTATTCAATTCTGTTTATTGGTATTTTATATTCCAAATTTTTTAAGGAGTATAGTATTCTTTAATATTGACCCTTTATTGACCTAAGAAAAAAAATAAAGTCTTTTAGCGAGGCAATCTCAAACTTGTGCGACTTTCTGGTCCTGAATTTTTCAGTGTCATTGCCATGTTGTGCCACTCCATCAATTTCATTTTGTGGTTTAACACTAGAATTACCAGAGCCTACAAAAAAACTCGTGAATCCGTCCCACCTTAAATCGCTTCTTAAAACCGTTCTCACCTCTCCGCCAGCGTCTTTTGTTAATCTAAATGTGCTGATAAAAGAAAAGCTGCAAGCAGCCGGCTATTCCATCCTCCCACTGACTTAGAACGTGCACAGACTTCTCTCAGCTCACGCCTTGATTGATTTTCTGGGAGTGAAGTGGAGTTTTAGAGTGGAAATAATAGATTGTTGTTTGGAACTGTGAGCGCTGAAGTCGAAAACAACGGAAGAACTTAAACCCAATTAAAGTAAAAATAATTTCTTTATTCTTAATTCTTGGTGAGTAGAGAGAATGTGAGACTGCCTCTTCCCAACTCAGTCGACTGATTTGGGTTTTAGCAGAATCTCTAAAGTAACCCTTAGCAGTTCATTCTGAGGTTATACATGGCTTAGGTTAAATCTTAATTTATGACATACTGGAATGTCCTAAAACATGAAACAAACAGCCATTTGCATTCCTAAGGAATACACCCTTCCAATTATACACACTTAGAATCAATTTAAATATTCTTATAGTCCATAAAGATCTTACATTCTTCACAGGGTCTTCTGATAGTATCAGAGGTCAGCCTTTCCTATAAATGATAAAAGTTAGTCCCTTAATGCTGTGCACACAGCCCAACTCCTTTTCTGCATAAATGAGGAACAAATCATATAGCTCTCTGTAGCATGATCAACTCAAAATATAGTCCTTGATATCTGTGAGTTAAATAATAATGTTTTCTCTTCCTCAGTTGGTGAAGGCATCACCCACATCCCAGAATTCCTTAAGACAGTTGTGAACACAGCAGCTCTGTGCAGCCTGACATTGTCCAGGCTACTCCCCCAGCCTTGACTCTCTAAGAAGACAAGGAAAAGCTTCCAAAAGAACCCTTGTAGGGAAAGAAGGGAAGAAACCTTGCAAAAAGTAGTTCAAAAAGAGACCCCTTTCCAGGTAGTTTGGGCATGTAGTGGATGTCAAAAAGGGGGTCGATAAAATACAATACACAGAACAGAACAAATTCTCAATACAGTATAAAAATTAAAACATTACAAGTACAGAGCAGAATTTAACAGTAGATGATATCACAGAATAGGAATTGAATTTTTTCAGAGCTCAACCTCCCACTGTTATTGTATTAATCCTTGGAATCATAAGCAGACCGGCATCTTGAGATCTTAATGTGTGTTCCGGTTTTAAGACATGATAAGTTCAGACAAGTAAGCCGGACCTTAGCCATTTAAGGCTTTATATGTTAAAAGGAGGATTTTGAAATCTGCCCTAAACTTAACCAGGCGCCAGTGTAAGGATTTAAGAACTGGAGTTATGTGTTCGTATTTTCTTGTTCTTGTAATGGGCCCATTGTGGCATTTCTTGTGTGATTTTGGGCTATACAAAAATAAATTGTATTGTATTGTATTGTATTGTCCTGCTGTAGGGTCAGATGTCATGGAGGTGTGAGCAGAGGGCCAGTGAAATGTTGTCTAGCTCTATAGGCAGTAGCATGTAGGCTGTCCCTTAATATCCTGTTACTGGCATGGCCATTGTATCTGTTGGCACTTATAGCACTAGCATGGTAGCAGATCTGAAACAGTCTTCCAGATGGAAATGCCCAATGTCAGTGCTGCTGTGGACTGGTCACTCAAGGATAACCAGTTCTTGGATGGTTGTCTGCCTTGATGGTCTGCTATAACCTTCCCTACAGTGAGGACACGGTGTCACACCTTAATCCATGGTGTCATTGATCAATAGTGTCATTACTGCTGCATGCCAGTGTTCCCCCTCTCTGGGTTCTGGTTACATTCGAGGTGTTATGTCACAGTGACTAAGTGAAACCTTTGTCTGGTTGTGTCCTAAGCTTTGAATTCAGAGCTTTGTAAAGGAGATCTACTCCGGTGGTGCACTATGTGAACCGATGTGAAGTACAATGGCTGTACTTTCTCAATGCAGGAAATGCTGAGGGTCTTCTCTCCATCATTATGCCATAGGAGCAGACAACATTTATTTGTCAGCATGAAGGGCTGATGGGATGACTTGTGGATGAGAACTCTTTGTAAATTGATGGGTGTGATTGCTACTTGTCAAATGAACAACTAAATGATACATTGGTCGTCCGAATTTGATTTTTATCATTTATTTCTATAGAACATTTTCATAGAAATGATGTAGCTCAAAGTGCTTTACAAGATGAAAAAAGAAAAGATTCTATAAAACAAAAATAAGATCAGAAATGCTAAGTAGCAAACAGTAAACTAAGGTCAGACAGCCAGGGGAGACAGAAAAAAAAAAATCTGCAGGGGTTCCAAGGTGACAAGACCGCCAAGCCCCCACTAGACATTCTACCTCACATAAATGATCTCAGTCAGTCCTCATGGTTTTCAGGCTTCATGTGTAAGAATTAGATGATGATGGTCATGTGGACATCTGGCCTTCAATCCGTCAGTTTAGGGACCGCATGATCAAGTGTTGGTGGAGCAGATCGGCACCACAGAAAACCGGAAAAACTACAGCAGGGAAAATATAGATTAGTACAGATTGAGGATGAAGACAATTATAAATTCAGTGCACATATAGCTTAACTGGGATACACTAAAATGTAGCTATGAAAAAGCCACGTTAAAGTAATAAGTTTTTAGCAGTTTTTTAAAGTGCTCCACTGTATTAGGCTGGGGAATTTCTATCAGTAAACTCGTATTCCCGATTTTAGGTGCATAACAGCAGAAGGCCACCTCACCACTTCTTTTAAGTTTAGCACTTAAGCAGACACTCGTTTGAAGATCTAAGGTTACAATTTGGAGTGTAAGGTGAGAGCCTTAATGCAGGACAGCTACATACCTAAATTTGGAATCAGTAGGAACTTTTAAAGAAACTCAGCAGTGAGTTAATAAGGAGTTAAAAGAGAAGCTGCAAAGGAAAAAACAGACGAATAAGATGTACAAAACAAATA